>NC_045159.1:11247574-11302574 GCF_900700415.2 Clupea harengus | reverse complement strand
AATGCAGCTACTGAGATTACATAAATTGTTTTCGTAGTCAGATATACTGGGCAATGAAGTGAACACAGGATATCTCCCGTGGAAGTCGTTCGTATTCTATTTTTAACCTCATTCCTCAATGTCCACCACAAAACAAGAACCCGGCCAATTCGAGGCGTATGTTTTCCGCATCGGTGCTGACATGCCTGTATGCATGGATATCAGTGCCTTCAGCTCGCTTCCCGTCGAAATGCTTTGAAACTAACGCATCTGCACTGGGCTTGAGCTCATGACTTCATCAGGCCAGGAGCTCCCTCAATTAAGGCTGAAAGCTGCTCTTGAAGTTCGGGTCTCTATCTCTCTCTCTCTGTCTCAAGCTCGCCTCATTTACACTTCACCTTTCTGACCCTTCCGTATCCGCGCTGCGCTTCTTTTAGCAGGGGGCTGCGTGCTGCTCCAGGGGGGTGACTGGAGTCGAGTCCAAAAGGATTTCACTGCCGCCGCCACTGCTGCTCTTGGAGCAAGCGAGTCCGCGCTCTCTCTTTCTCTCTCTCTCTCTTTCTCTCTCTCTTTCTCTCCATCTCTTCTGGGTTCTCTGCTGACTCTAGCTGACCCTCGGCATTGACATTCTTGTACAGTTTTTTAAATATTTCTTTTAAAGTGGACGGTTGTGCTTATTACGGATTTGCTGCTTTGGTGAACTCATTCATTGTGATGGCACGCATGCAGTTTGGGAGATAAAACTGGGTGTGCTTTGACCAGCACTGTTGTCTTTCTGTTGTTGTGTGTTGTGTTTCTTTTTTTAGGTCTGAGTTTTGTTATGTAGTTCCGTGCTTTGTGTCAGTTGCTTTACACTGTCACGATCTCATGAGCTCCAAGACAACACATCTCCTTGTCCTCCTTTTCTCTACTTTCTTCTTTTCTTTTTCTCCTCTCTTTCCTTCCCATTCCTCTGTCTCATTCCACCTCATTTTCATAATTTCACTGTCCTCCTCACAGCCCGTTGCTTTGCCTCTGTACTTTTTTTTTTTCTTTATCCTGTTTCCTTCTTTGTGGCACCAAGGTTACCCTCTAGTTTTCCACTTCCCCTGTCAATGGCGTCTTCTCCGTGAAGGTTGAGTCTAATGGGGCGATGAGCAGACTTCACACGGGTCACTGTGACAAGCCAACCACACCGATGAGAGGTGAAGGCTGATGAGGCCAGCCATAGGGGCCAATGCTCTTAGGGCTGTGTTGCCAACAAGCGTTATCTACCCTCCCAACTAAACACTACCCCCCCCCCCCCAACCCCACCCTCTCAACCCCCTTCCCACTACCGCTGGCAGTCTTTCAGACAGCCATAGGAGACTGGGTGTGTAATTTTGCTGAAACTGCAGTGGCAGCGCTTCTAATTGCGTTTATTGCGCACTCTAATGTGACAATGTCACGAAGCAACTTTGACAGAATCAAAACAGCACAGCATTTTAAAACATAATAAAAATGTGTCTGCATGCATTATTGCGTATGCTTATTATTACTATTTCCATTTATTTTGTTATTTATTCTTTTTTTTAATTCTCTGGCCCTTTTTTAAATTGTTTTTTATTCATTATCTGTTTGCTGAAAATTATTTCCTCTCTTTTTTAATGAGCATTTTGTCCTCTGGCATAAACATCAGTCTTGGACAGTTATGAGGAGTGACATGACAGCGTGCTCTATCCACCCACAGTCACTTATTCAACCTTGGTGCTATGACGGACTCGTCCTTGTGGGACTATGTATGTGATTGTGTGTGTGTGTGTGTGTTTGTGTGTGTGTGTGTTTGTGTGTTTGTGTGTGCTTGTGTTTGTGTGTGTGTGTGTGTGTGTGTGTGTGTGTGTGTGTGTATGTGTGTGTGTGTGTGTGTATGTTTGTGTGTTTGTGTGTGTGTGTGTGTGTTTGTGTGTTTCCATTTCATTGGGTGTGCATGCATTTAGAATGCGGTGCCTTTGGAAGTCCTTACTGTTCCTTAGTAAACAACCTCTTGGCTATGAAGGCAGCTCTGATCTAAGTCCTCTCAGTCGTCAGAGCCAGTGCCCGTCCTGGCAATGGAAACCTGCAAAGCCGCGTGCGTGAGAGAGACCATACCACCGTCCCAGCGATGATTCAGTCTCAGATGGATGGGCGGACAGGAGGCAAATCAAAAGCCAAGCATCATGCCATCACGCCCACCACCGACAAGTCCAAGAGGAGGCACAGTGTTATCTTGCTTCCCCCCGAATGCCAGCCCCCTACACCCCGGACCCGGCCCAGATGTCGTGGATCCGTGCCGGATCGGGGACAGACCCGTACCAGAGTCGGCTGTGGCCAGGGGTCAGTAGATAGTAATGGATGATATTGATGCCTGGCTGACTGTTCAATGCTCATTAAAAATGTGCATCCGTGCAGAGGTGGTGCTTTTAATGGCGCTGTTGTTGGCTTGCCCTTGCCCCTGCCTCTCTGCACGAGCTCCGCTCACCTCTCCTCCTCTCCTTTCCTCTCTCTTCTCCTTTCTCCCACTCTCTTCATTATCCTGTCCTCTCAACACTCCTTTATTTTACTCTCTCTTCTCCTTTCTCTCATCTTCTCCTTTCCAGTTCTTTCTCCTCTGTTCTCTTCTGTCCTCTCCTTTCCTTTTTTTCCTCTCCTCTCTCCTCCTCTCTCCTCCTCTCTCATCTTCTCCTCTCCTCTCTCCTCCTCTCTCTTCTCTCCTTTCTGCCTCTCCCAGCAGCACTTGTCAGGCCATATTTGTTTGCGGCTCTGGCACAGCACCATGACTTTATCACGCTGGATAGTGCCGTTATTGACCGATTCATCATCCTCACCTCGTCTGCCCACCAGAACGGAGGGAAAAAGAAGCAAAAAAGAAAGAGAGAATGAAAGAAGGAAAGAAAAGAAAGAGAAGCAGATCGCTATCTCGGAATGTGTAATGCACCATGTACTCTCAGAAAAAAAGAAAAGAAAATAAGACTAATGCAAGGAATATCAATAAGCTGTCGACCTCTCCAAGGATGTCCAGATATCCCAGCATGCCTTGGCTGTGCCTCCAGCTGTGTGGAGAGTGCTGTTTGGTGATAAGCCAATAAGGCCACTCTATTCTGTCTGCATCCAGCACTGGTTGGGGAAAGCGGGCCAAGTCATTGAGCTGAGAGAAACGTGAGAGTTTTTAATCTTAAGCTCACTCTAGGTTTGTTTGTTTGCATCTTTGTTTGGGATTTATAGAGGGAAGAAAAACAGGAAAATGGGGGAAATGGAGGTAGAGGAGAGGAAGAAAGAGAGTAGGAAAAAAAGTATAGAGAGTAGAGGGGGAGGAATGGTAAAGAAAATGGTGGAAAATGTATATAGCAAGAGGGGGTGACAGAGAGAGACAGAGAAAGAGAGAAAGCTATGACAGTTTTGGTGCATGTAATAAAGGTTATTCATAGGTACTCCTGTCAAACTTTCAACTGAGCTAGAGCCACATGACATTGTTATTGTTTTTTTAAGTGGCAGGTTAGGCACAAAAAAGCTCCAGTAAATGGTTGGCATTAAGATGTTTCTCAGCATTGCTCTGTAGAGACAGGAGAATAACATGCCTTGAGCTATCTGTGACAGTATCCAGAATAGTAGCAGAAACATGTTTTATGTTTCATGTTCATATTAAATTTGTAAAACTACTAAGTGATACTTTTTGGAATGCTGAAGGTAGCTGGCTTTACTTTTTGATATCCGTGACAAAAATAGATGTGAAGTAGAACAAATATCTATTTTAACCTTCTTACTTTTTAACTCTATAATTCTTAAGCTTGGAAAATTCACAAAGAAATGCTAACGTCAGCTAGGTCAGCTTGAACTACACACTTCAAGATTGTGGATTGCTAACACCATTCTGTGCATTCTGTGACACTAAAACATTTCTGTCAAAACTTTCGAAAGGGCTCTGAGTGAAAGCAAATGCTCTCAGTGTGGACATTGACAGACTGCCCTGGAAACGCCTGGAACATTCCAGATGGCCCTCGCATGAAGGCATTTATTTATTTACAGGTCCAGATGAATTTTACATATTTAACGTGGAAGTTTCTGAATTGTTCCCTGACTTACTCTCTGGGCACAAACAACAGTCTTCAGTATTTGTTACAAGACATCCCACTGCTATCTCCCAGTCAGAATGTTTTTTGTAAGACAGCAGTTGCTTTAATGAATGCTTTAATGTTGCTTTAATGTTGCTTTAATGAATCTGGTGAATGCTTGCTGACTAGAAATGTACATGGCATTTTCAAAACAGGAAACAGGATATTAATGGACCAGACATTACCATCATAGTTTGTGACATGACTACAATGTAGTGCTGTTTAATGATATAATACTCTTTAGTCCACAATTTCTTAAATAATATTTACATGCACAGATATGTTTGAGGTGGAAAATAAGCAGCTCAACTGAGTAAACAACCCATGATAGTAGATTTCAGGCTCTTGCTAAAGGTGTCAGCTGAAAGAAAAAGCGTCATTGTTAGTCTATTTCATCTTTCCTTTTTGTACCAAGACAAAAATAGTTCAGAGCACTGTTCAAAAAACCTACACTGACTAAAGAGCCTTCGACCACGTCATTGTAAATTATCTTTACTGCCACTTTTATAAGTATCATTTTTATGGCTGAGCCTAGGCTGCGTTGCCTGAGAGAGCTACTGCTATGTGTTAGTGTGTTATGATCCACGCTAACCAGGATATGTGACCCCGTCTGCCAGACTCAGCAGCAAGCTCCCTCTTCATGAAAGGAACAAGCAACGTGTCATAATTGCCTCATATTAATGTATGGATTTACATGTGGAGGGATTTGCTTGCTGAGCAGCTTAGAGTCTGAGGAAGGGGAAAAAAATAGACCTGGCTGACAGACAAAAGAATTAGGCTAATTCTGAATTTGCCAACCTAAGCTTTTCTGTTTTTCTCTGCCTTTTCATTTTTTGGGAGACATATTTTTTTTTTATGTCCCTCCTATCTGTGACATGCCAATACGTCTAGAAAGTTGGGGGATGGTGTATTCATTTCCTGTTAAGCTTGGAAGATCTGTGAAGCCTTAATCTATCTTTTATAAAATAAATATATGAGAGATGCCGAAGAAATTAAGAAGGATGTTTTGCCCAGCAACAACACTCAAGATATGCTTTGGCATGGTTTTGGATTGACACTGTAGCTGAAATCACCAAAACTTCTCACTTCCAAAATACGCTCTCATGCCAAAGACATTTCAGTTTTTTTATTTCATGAGTATGTTTTCTCTATTATTGTTGTTGTTGATATTGTTGTTGTTGATGCTGCTGCTGTTTCTAATACTTTGTCCAGCATATACTGACACAATGTCAATCTTGACCATCATGTTGGAACATTATGATATAATTTCATAATGACTTGTATATAAATTCTGATTATGCATCAATATAATTTCTAAATACAGTCTGCATGCAACAGGTAGTGCAAATGTCATAGATTTAGACACTTTGCCATTTTTGCATTCTTCGTATTGTATTAGGATCGGCATTTACAGAGCTTGACACAGTAACAGACGTCCTGCATACTGAATCAGCAAATGGCCCTACACTCTCCTGGTGTGAGGACACGGAGTACTCTGTAGTACTCTCTGAGAAATTCAGTATGAATCCATGTGTGATGCTGAGTGTCATCTATGCATTTCCAGCATCACTTTCTCTGAGAAAGAACCAAGTGATGCAACTGAGCGATGAACATTTGGACTTTCAGGAAGTTACTGGTGATTTAATTCCCCTGAGACACTGTCACAAATAGTGTGGGTGTCGAGTTGTGGCAATTGACAGCATTTGGCCCCATGGTGATATATCCTTCATCTGGCAATGGCTCACAACATAGACAGCTTCATCACTGCACATAGATGGCAGTTCTCATCTTTCAGAACAAGCTGTAGCAGTGCCACACAAGTTAAAACAGTGTAGCTATCTATTGTTCATCTGATGTGCAGTTAGATAGAGGAACTGAGAGCATGGACCTCGTAGAATGGAAACTCTTTGCAATCTTTTCTGGTTATTTAATAGTCTGTGTTATCTCACAATATACTCACAGTATACTATTTACATATAATATACTAACTATACTGTTTACATAACTATGATTCATAACAGATGTACAGAGACTATGTATTTTTGTCCCTGTATGGTTTTGTGATTTTAACAATTAGGTGACAGTTGTTTAGTTATTTAGCTAACCCTGGTTATTGAATTGTGGGTTGACATATTGATATGATTGAATAGCTTGTCAACCATCACAACGATCACAACCCCATTCCCTCAGTTCCCCATCCACCTGAGGGGCCATTTCCCCCAGTGTGTGCTCGTCCCGCAGACGCACAGGAGAGGATGACATTTTGATCGTTTGTTTCCCGCATCGGTCTCCTGATTGAAGTGCTAAGTAGCGTTGGGTGAGTCTGTGCTCCTGTCATCGTCAGTGGAGAATTATGTACACCGGAGGCAGGTAGTTGGCAAAGGTGTAACACAAAGTAGGACATGGTGTTTGTTCGATGAATATTTCATTGTGCAAGAGAGAGAGAGCGAGAGAGAGACACACACACTGTTGGGTGACCCCGTCGGCTAGTACAAATGGCACCTCCCTCTTGTTGGGGGTTAGGGGTGGTGCCTTGAATTTGGTGCAGGAAGCGGAGAAGGCCTGAGGTGAAAGGAGAGGAAGCGTGAAAGATTCAGCCTTTTCCATCTATGAGCGGATGAAAGAGAGGAAGAAAACAAAGATGGAGATAGAAAGAGAAACACTCGAACATTCCAAAATGTCAAGACGCTGAATCCTAAATTTACCCACACCATTAATGGTTTGAAGCCACAAAGACAAACTTTGGTTTCAAATCAATCGACAAATAAACAGGAAAAAAATATTATAGTGCCTTTAAATATAAGCAGAAAAATGGCTCACTCCCTATGAGACGAGGAAAGAAAAAGTGTGTTCCATATTGTTCAGTTGGGTTGGGGGCGGAAGGCTGTGATGGAAACGGCCCTTCTGGCCCCTGGGCCTTCATGCAAGGTGAGTCACCATCGAGGAGAATGGAATCAGTGACTTTGTGTACTATGCCACCCTTCCTGTCACATCAAGTACACACACACACATGCACACACACACACACACACACACACACACACACACACACATAGACACACACACACACATCCACACACCATAAACCTTCAATAATAGACGTCTTGCTAGAGGCTTGGGAATGGAACTTTCATGGTCTGCACTGAATCGATGTGTGCGCCACACAAATTACTCCTGATGTGCAATATGAAAAGCCCAACCCCACATGGAAAGTCAAAACTGCACATAATTGATAGTTTACTCCTGCCTTCACAACACCTCTCTCAGTGAAATCTTCTACAGAAAATATTTTATGTTATGTTTTACCTCAGCTTTCTTATGTGCTTCCATGACTAATACTGGTCAGCTACTCGTGCTCTCAGCCTCACTCTCTAAAAGCTAAAGTCTAGTAGCCACTGGTCTGACTGCAGTACACATATCATGCTTGATTGCATTAATCAAGTCCAGCCAGAAGGACTTGGGAGATTACATATCTAAAGGATTACGCCCACAGTGCACAAATAAAGCTGTCTGATTGGCCGGTGAGTACATCAATCTGACATTAATTTCGTCTCCAGTAACTTAGTGAGGGGCTCACTGGAGATGCAGAAAGCCCTGAGGGGTGGGGGCTTAGAGTTATGCTTCGTTTGAACATATCCACAAACAAAATATGATTGGCTGAAAAGCCCTCAGCCTCTCTGTGGTTTGTTCGTTTCTACTCGACTTTAAAGGGGTCTGCACAGAGACCTGAGGATATAGACTAAATCAGAAATCTATCTAAGATTGGAGCAAATGTAGACATTTTTTTTTTATTAAACTGCTTCTGTTGTCTTGTTTTTGAGAATTGTTGAACCAGAAGAGGCTTTACTGGCCCAGAAAATTTGAGAATATTTTCTTTCTCTTTCAGATAATATACAGTGGGTATTATTATGGGTGTTTGGGAGTAATCATTAACGGCTTTTGTTATATCTGAGAGTAGCAGCCGCATTGGTACATTTTCGAAAATCACACTGGATGTGGGCCTCTTAAAAATAACTCGTTGTGATTGTCATCAACATTACACAATGGATCACACTCAGTTCTCCTTTTCTGTCTATGCTGTGGCAGAAAAGTAATTAGACCTGTTCCTGGAAGAGGTAGCCCAAGGACACTCACCCAAGACAGAATTAATGACTGTGGTTAAAATGTAATCTAATGTGAACACCTTATCCCAATATTAACCACTAGATTATAATGCCAAACACTGATTAAAAAGCAGAGAAAATGACATTTCTAATTTCTTCTTGGCTAAGGGTGAGTTAAGTATCTCTGGAGTCTTGCAACTCTGTCTTTACACTTACATTACTGAGTATTTACATTAATGAGGTTATTTATCGTGCAGACATTTGGATATGAGACAGTAGGTGTTCATTTTGGATGCTAATGACTTTGTGCATAGGTGGGTCTTCTTCTTTTGTACCTGTCTGCCTGTCTATCTGTGTGCTTGCATCTAGAATTCACTTTGAAGATGGCTTTAGCACACCCATTATGTCTAGAATAGGGAAAAAATAGACTGGACATGACACCATTCTTTTCTCACAGATACTAGTAAAGATGATGAAAGCCATGTTATGCCCCTTTTTTAATGGTCATGAGATAATCAAATGTCGAACAAAATGGATCATCAACCTCCATGGGTTCTATGTTTGACATTGATGAGGTTGTTATTGGGAGATGGAATGTCAAAACTTCTCTTTTTCTAATTATATAGCAGCATGGTGTTAGTGGTTTTCCCGTTTTCCCAACCACGAGTAAAGTGGGTTTCATAAAGGCAGCTCTCAAGGAGCTCTGCTGGTCTGAGCATTTGTGGGAAATGGTTGTGATGTTTTGTTGGTTTCTCAAAGCACTCTGCCAGAAAATACACAACATGGAAGCGATCCCACAAAATTGTGTTTTGCACCTTTTTTTCCCTGTCTCAGAGTCCAGTTAGCCCCTGTGGAAAAGTAATTTTGGATGCAAGACTTTCTAAGTAAAAAGCCCTTCTTGGCACATGATTTGAATACAGCCCCATTTTTGTATTGTCTTGTAGCACTTTCTGCAAAAAATAATGTGAGCAATTCCCTCGACTTAAAACATTTTCTCTTATGAGGGGGAGAAAAAGGGAAAGACATCTCACATTTCATCGACCCATTCCTACCATCATCCAGCCCACTGGCATAACAAGAGTTAGACTCCCTCTTCTTCATTTTGGGTTACACTGAGACACCCTGGTGTTTCTTCACTTATTAAATTCAAGGATTCTTCTCGCAGTTTCAATTCTCCTGCTCAGTCAGGTAGGCTGGGCATGGCCCACACCGGAGATAAACTCTGCCAGTCTTCATTTTCTCTCCAGACTCTTGATCTGAATCAGCCAGAGCACGGTGGAGGTAAAGAACACAATTACCCAGCCCGAGCGAAAAGGGTCGGCGGGGTCAGCTGTAATCATGTAGTCCTATTTGAATTAGAGAGCGAGAGAGAGGAGGCGGGAGGGCGGGGGGCGTTGTTCGTGGATTAGTGCAGTGACAGTGCTTGAACGTGTCGAATGAGGAGAGTTGGACATCCTGAGCCTCGCAATCCCATCTGGGTTTTCAGAGCATTGCAGGCAGAGCCCACCTGTGCATTGCATGGGTCTGAAGAAACAGCTTTTCAACTTCAACTTTTGATTATACAGACTGTATAATTTTAAATATACTGAAAAGGTCATGATTTAAAAATATACACAATGCTAAATGAAGAATGACCTTTTCTAACCTTTTTGCTGCCCTAGTTTCTTTACATGCTTTGGGATGGAAATTTTGACTTGCAGATGTCAGAAGATTTAAAGAGCGACTGATGACAAACAACAAACAAACACACACTTGCGCACACACATACCAACAAACAAACACACAAACAGGCAAGCAAATAAAAAAATTTGAAAATCAGAAGAAAGACTCCCTTCATGCTTGGCAAAAGGGAAGATGAACGCTGGTGACCTCCTCTTTTCATCTCCCCTGTGTATTACATGGGTTGGACTCAACGGTGTCCTTTGTTGTAGATGGTGAGGTCGAGGACACCAATCCATTCATCTAATTTATTAATACTAATTGTCATCACACAGAACACAGTGGGAGTGTGTGCAGGTCCTTTTCATTCCTAATCGAGGTCTGTGGAGAATTCACACCCCGGTTCAAACTGAGCCACGGGAGGACGACAGCTGTGTTGGATCTCGTCGATGTGTCGGAAGCAGTTCTTTGCTGCTGTTAGGAGTCTAACTAAGCCTTCAAAACGCTGTCTCCCTCTCCATCCCTCGCTTGACAGCAGCACATGGGCTGCCAATCATCATTTTCTCTCATCTCATTACAGCAAAGAAACAAATACATTTTATGCCTCTTCTCTCGTTCTCTCTCTCGCTCTCTCGCTCTCTCTCTCTCTCTCTCTCTCTGCCTCTGGGAGACATTTGTATTAATTAAGAGCAGGTGATGACTAGCAGAGTTTTTGCATCAGCAGATCGCCTCAGAGGCTGTCTGTCCTCTCCAACCATCTAAGACCCCCCCCCCCCCCCCACCCCACACACACACACACACCCCGTACCTGTCATCAATCCCCGGGCCTGATTCGCTCCCATGTCTACATGCAATTTGTGAGGAGGAGGTTGGCCATCTTATCTTCATAGCTTGCCCTATTTTCCTTACTTGATAGCTTATCGTTTGTGAGTCTGTGGGATTTAACTAATTGCAGGTGGATAAGAAAATCGTGGAGACAAACCATTTCACAGCTGTTCAGCTGTTTCCCCTTGCCTTAGAAGATGCACGCGCATATGCGCTAAATCGCTTTGTGCTATTCTCTCATTTGCAATTGCACGGATTCTCTCACCCTCTGCCTTATCTTTGATCCATCAACTTTAGCATTCACACACACACACACACACACACACACACACACACTGTTCTGTGTCACTACACTCAACTGAACGACACTGTGTACACAAACCGTTTCCTTGCTGATTATCCTCAGCAAATGTAAACCAGAGATATGGCACACTTTCTATTAGTTCTTTTTCAGATGTGCACATGTAATCTCAAATGGAATTCTGTTACGCACTAAATGACGAGGAATGGAGAACATCAAAGTAACCTATCCCCTCCCCCTCCCAGTCATCTATCAGTGTTGCTGAGTGCGATGGCTACATGAAATCAGATTAGCCAGTGCGCTGCTGATGCGAGGTAGCCTGATAAGGCAGCGCTGTGGAATATGCTTCTTAATTAAGCCACAGACTGTTCCCAGCCTCATATGCTTCTGCTCTGAGGGATGAAGAAATATCAGGTATGGTTGTTGCGTGTGTGTGTGTGTGTGTGTGTGTGTGTGTGTGTGTGTGTGTGTGTGTGTGTGTGTGCCCTCGCATGGAAGTACTTCCTTCACTACTTGTGAAAGCAAGAGAGAAAAGATCAAAATGGAGTGAAAAGAGGTAACAATACAGAACATAGAGCCACAGAAACTACATTTGCAATGGCACTGTATTCCAATTTTATTACAAATCCATTTCAGAAGCACAATTTATTGCCGTAATACATTTCCCGAGGTTTTTTTTTGGACAGACAAGCCCTTGTACTTTCCCTCACCTGTCCATGGTGATTCACCGTGGTCGTGCTTTTCACCCGAGTCACGCAGTTTGTTTATAATGACCCCCCCATTCATCACCGAAAATGCCCAGGCAGAATTAGCAGCGGCTCCCATCCAACTCTACTGCGACACAGGGTGCCATTTTATTTACGGGGCCCTGGAGAGCTTCAGAGATCTGTGTTACAAGCGGCAGAAAACAAACAAAGACGGGTGGGGAGTTGGGGGTGGGTGGGTGTTGGTGGTGGTGGTGTTGGGAAACAGTTGAAAAGCTTGGTGGACTGTAAAGCAGATAACAGTGACATGTCACATGGGTGAATCGTTTCAAAACCACCATCGCCACCATTTTCCCCTCGCTTAGCCATGCTGAGAGATGGAGAGAAGAAAGGAGATAGAGAGAGAGGGAAAAAGAGAGAGCCGTTTGCGTGCTGGCGAACTCAAGTCATGGGCCAATGCCCTCTCATGCAAAACGTACACTACACTGCCGCCACCACCACAGATTATGCTGAGGCCCACACATGGACACTTTTTTCCTTCAATTTGCTGGCCTGGATCGGATTTTCTGTGGCATTTCAGTGGAAAGCCATGCCCAGAGGTGATGTGGAGGTTCTCAGTCCTATCTTGTGCCTGTCTCTCTCTCTCTCTCTCTCTCTCTCACCCTCTCTCTTTTTCTACCTCTCTCGCTCTCTCTCTCGGCCGCTTGCTCGTTCTTGCTCGCTCTCTCGGATCAAGGGTCTAGTCACTCAGAGGCAGGCTTCTGTTCCCTCTCAGAGATCTTGCGCTGGTCGGTGACTGGTGATTCGCGCCGAGTATAAACTGCAAAGCCTCTCACACTGTCATTATCGCTCACTCTGACCGAGGGGTTGTCTGTCCAATCCCATCATCCTCTGGAAGAGACGGCTGAAGGGGGAAAAAAAATAATGCGCCTAAGAGAAAAATAAGGGAATTAAGTCTATTAATTATGCATTCTATGGCCATTAATGTTGCATGATTTGGGAATCAACAACCTGCATTATTCAGCCACGTAAACTGGTGAAAAGCAGGTAAGAAAAGGCAGATAAAGAAAATAAATGAACTCACAGGGAAATGGCTTCTGGAATGCAGGAGGAGAGTGGAAGAGGTATATTTGGCATTCCTTAAAGAAGAGAGGGATGACAGGCCTGCAAAGGAGGGGTGGGGGTGGGGGTGGGGGGAGGACGAGCGCTTGTTGAGAGATAAGAGCACAAAGAAAGAACGAGAAATAAGAGAAAGAGGGCCTGAAAAGCAAAAGCAAAAGCAAAAAAAAAACAGAATAGCTAGAATAAGAGGACGACTTCTGAGTGACATGTATGTCTGGGGCCTGATTCTTTTTTCTTATTCATCACATCAGTAAGAATCCAGATTGCAGATTCTGAGAATGCGGAGAAGAGTGCAGATCCTGCAGGAGGCAGCTGAAACGTTGTGGCCGGATTAGGTGCCCAGAAGTCTCCATAATGACGACAGCGCTGAATAGAAGCTCCTTGCTCCATCCGGAGGAAAGGTCCAGCTGACTCGCAGACTCTTCCAGCAATCCCTCACTCCCTATCACACTCTGCAGACGTTAAAGCTTCCCATTTTATTCAGGCAAATGGACGGATGGAAGGGTGGGTGGGGAAGGGTGGTTTGGGGACGGAGGGGTGAAAAAAAGGAAGAAGGAAAAGAAAAAAGAAAACGCAACTGCGACAAATTTGCGCAAGCGACACAAAGGTGCCGACACCGCAAATGCCCGGCGTAATGCCACTTACCCTGCAATCATGGCACAGTGGCCGTAGACTCACACGCACACGCACACACACACACACACACACACACACACACACACACACACACACGCACACACACAAACACGCACGCACGCACACACACTCACAGTGCACACACTCACCTCGCCATTATCCACTTACAGCTTTTAAAAAGAGTCCCAAAAGCTGCAGATTTGATGAGTAGCACATTTTCGCAGACTCAACCAGTCCCTTTTTTTCATTCCAAGGCACAGACCGCACCATTTTATGCCCCTGTCTTTTACCTCAGCACTCTGGGTCAACTATCAGAATAGATGCCTTTGTAAGCCAGCACAGTGAAATGACAAGATGGGGACAAGCCTGGCTTTACTCTGGGATTATTTGCTAAAGGATGTGGTAGGTATAACTAGGAACTGGTGGTTGTGGTTGAATGTGTTTGTGTAGATAGCTAAATAATCTAATATTTTCCTTTCATAATGATGAGTAACAGGAACAGATCTGATAACACACCACATAAATCTGGTATCTGTAATATTTTTTGTTTAAATGTGTTAATAACACATTAATAACATCACACATATTGGGTTGGCATGAGCATTCAGAAGTCTTCAGCTATGGGGTGGGTGTTTCCTACTGGTCCTGTGACTGAGATGTGACTGACCATTTCACTTATATTAAGCACTTATCAAACAGAAATTGTATTTGTGTAGGAAAAGCCTTTAAGATTTACTGCAATACTATTATCACGTTGGTGTGATCATGTAAACATTCTAGACAAAACTGATCTAATTTTTCTCGGCTTTGGCGATGATGCCACAGACATCAGGGGGTTGAGATATTCTTTGGGTTTCACTTTTCTTAAACCTAGTAACCATGAAGCATTATAAACACATTTATAAATGTTTATAAAGTACTCTTATTCATATTCTTTATAATAACCGCTGCAAAAAATGAATGACCACTGACATTGACATTATTATACAGTAACTTGCCAAAACGATAAAAGAGATTCCTCCAAAACATCTCTTTTTAAGTGATTTTGTTGCCATTTTGTGGCTTCTGCAGAGGAAAAAATTGTTCTTCACGCAAATAGAACTTGTTCACCTTCAATTTCAGGTGTTCCATGGCAACATATTACTTGCTGAGTTCAAGTTACAATGAGTGTCTGTTACATTAAGTGAACAGACTACTTGTGAAATGATATGATGAAAGATTATAATATTTTTATGGTGGTTATTATAAAGAAATATCGGGCCTTCAAACATTGGGGTGGCCCATTCAAATCAATGGAACATTGTGCGGCGTTCTAAAGAGTCGTATAATAAGATGTTGTATAATAAGCCCTTCACAACTTATATTATGAAAGCTTGTATGGACTCACTTATCTCTCTATAATGAGCATTTGGTAAATAAACTGAATTTGACATAAGGCAAGTGCCATTATCAAGAGGTAAAAGAAGCTTTATTACGCATTATGATATTTCAAGATGTAAAGGCATATATTTTAACATTGTAACACTTACTATACATAACACTGTAACACTATACATATACTATAATATAAATAGGATGAGTGTGGTCAATCCTTATGAGGCACTACTAATACCTTATAACCCTTTATGAATGCGTTTATAATGCTCTATGGATACTGAATTTAAGTAAAGTGATACCATTCTTTGTTCATCATCTTTGAGATTAAGCATTATTCATAGGAAACATGTGGCGCGTGTATTATTTCAATATTTAGTGTTCTGTTTCCTCTCAATACTGGGTGGTGTAATGAAGAGCTGGCCCCTCTCTGGTAGGCTTTAGCATGTTTTCTCTTTGCCTTTGAAGACTGATTGTGTGCTGCGGGATATGACACACAAATGAATTTTGCCCACGCTCAGCCGAGAGTGATCACATGCCCGGGGATAGAACATATGAAGTAGTGCGCTCCCCTCACAATTAAATGTCATGAGCAATAACTGTGTGGAGTGAGTGACCAGAGAATGCCTTCACTGCACACTAGGTCCCCCGCTCTCTTTCGCTCTGTCTATCTCTCTCTCTCTCTCTCTCTCTCTCTTTCTCTTTCTCTCTCTCTCTCTCTCTCTCTCTCTGTCCACTCTTTCTATCTCCCAGTCTATCTCCAACTCCGTCTTTCACTCTTTCTCTGATCCCTATCTCTTTCTGTACCGTCCTCTCCATTCTCTACTTTTCTTCTTTGTCAACTTCTTCCTCACTGTCCCCCCGTCCGCTGCCCTCCCTATCCATGCACTTGCCTTCTCTTTCCTCTCTTTAATCTTTTCACCCTCCTTCACCCTCCCCTCCCCTCCTCTCCATCCCCCTCCACCTTCTCTCATCCTCCCAGATTCCTTTTCCATAACTATCAGTGTGCTGTACCCATTAGCCGTGCGAGAGCTCGCAGAGCAGATCCCCTGACTAACGTGACCCTAATGGAAGAGTAGCTGAGCGAACGGGAATGTGAGTGAGGGAGTGGGCCGGGTATGGGCGTCTGAGGTTGCATAAGGCTCCTCTGGGATCTACCACTAACCCAGTTGGAGCAGGTAGTTCAACTCCCACTACTAGTCAAGAGAGAGAACTCAGGGTTACTGGCGCCTCGTGGTCCTCACTGCCTGGAGGGTAGGGTGTTTGATACCCACGGCTGATGTTGTGGTTGGCCTTATGCCCACACTCAGTCAGCTGGCAGCATGCCCAGCTACTTTGCAGAAGTGGCAGTGTCATGTTGGTGTATATAACAAGTTGCATAGACATGGGCGTCGGAAGCATTGAAAATAGTAGATGTCATTTCCTGTATTCTGATGCCATTTAACAGGTGTTAAGTTTCATGCTTTTATCTGGCTATACTAGCATGAGAAAAATTATGGGTACATTTTTATGACCTAGTTTATAGATGGGCCAGCCAGGCTTTTATCTACCAAAATGGGGTGCCCCTGGCCAAGGGACTCAGCTGAAGTTCACTGATTACCAGCAGTGATGACTTATTTTCCTCTTCTTTGGAAAAAACATATTAAACCAATAGAGTCAGAAAAAAATAGACCAGTCTACTCTATAGTAACTATCAAAATAAAAACTAGCCTCCATCCTCATCGTTCCACTACTTTTCTAACGTTAATCTTAATGCTACCTAGTGTTAGTATAGAGACTGTAACAAAAACAAGCGGGCTATTAGCAACAAAATATGAACATTAAGTTAAATGACAGGCTTTGATTTTCAGTAAGTTAACAATTTCCTGAACATTTTGTGGTGACAGTGTGTGTGATCCACCTCAACCGATCATGTACAGATCTGAGCAGTCCGCTGCAGCTAGGTACAGCAACACCCCTTGGACAAACCAGACCAGCGATTGTAGTGACAGGCGTTGTTGGCATGCATCTCTCCCTTGTAAGTCGCTTTGGATAAAAGCGTCTGCTAAATGACTAAATGTAAAAGTAAACGCTTCTGCGTATACGTGTGTGTGCTGTGTATGGTATGGAATTTCATTGATTTGGGCATTCTCTCAATGATGAAGCACTGACACAGCGCTCTGATATGTAGAGTGGATAGAGTGACTCACTGATATTCAACATGGTAAAAGTGGGGGGTGCTCATATAATAGCTTCAACGCCCATGTGCATGTGAACGTAAATATATAAATCACTAATGAAAGGTGCAAGATGTAAAACAGTTTAAAGATAATCAGTGCAGTTAAAATGAAAAGTATTATGGAAGGTACCTCCCCCATGCACATCGATATACGCTACAATATTATTTATGAGTGAACCCTCATCTCCTCCCCTCTCCCCTCCTCTACTCCACCCTCCCCCACTCCACTGAACTTCAACTCCTGTCTCCCCTCCTGTTGTTGGCATGATGCCGCTGGTACCAGTGCCCTGGCAAAGAGCTGTTATGCTGCCCCAGCGCAGTGGCGGTGGAGGAGGGGTGGGGGCGTGGAGCTGAGAGGCTCCCTGTGAGGCCCCAGTGCACCAGGGCTTCGGGTGAAGCTGTCATATCCTCTGCTCCTCACAGCACTCCCTCTTAGCCAGCGATGCCGCTGAGCTAAAAATGCACCGCACCCATCCGCCATTAACATTTCATCCCGGGGTTCAGTGTCAGGAGCTGGATTAAAATAGTGAGGGTGCCTCGGATGAGGGAGTGTGTCTGTGCGTCCAGTGTGGCTTTGGGGCTGCTGTTGGTGGAGTTTTTGTTCACAAGTGAAGGAGCTATTGTTTCTCCATGACTTACTGACTCCATCATTAACTTTAAAGTGTTCAACTGTATTCAACTGACAACTCCTTTACACACTTGGAACTGAAGGCAACATGTAGCAGTAGGAACAGTGTTCCAAACTAGGACTTCCATGAGTTGTTTTATCAAAAGTACATTAAGCCATGAACATCGGAGACACAAGGTGAATGGAGCTTTCTATACAGCAGTTACAGAAAAACCTGACTACCTTTATGCAAACTGGAAGTACTTGTCACTGTGTTACTCCAGTTGGAATGAAAAACTTTTTCATGCCTATGAATAGCTTTTGGTTAGAGTATGCAATACATGTTTTAGCCGTAGGTTGGATATTGATAATGTATGAAATGTATTATTTCAAAAAGAATTCATACCATCACGTATTTTCGTTTTCAGTGTGCTTCCAACTTGATAGTGTAATTCCATTATGTGTATGTTTTTGAGTGAACAGACTGTGTTGTTCTACATACAGTGAAATGCACGGAAATACATTTTGTCTATTATTTTGTTTTGTAAGTAAAGTTTGTGATCATCAATAATTTGAGATCAGTGGAACAGTTACATAAAGATGACATAAGAACCAAGAAAATTAATTTAATTACTAAAAATGTTGTTTTCAGTGAACCTACTGTATTTTGAGGAGGAGGAGTGTGAGGCTAAGATTTATGCTAATCATTTGATTGCTCTTTATTTCATCAATCTGTATATTCCCTATGGCATCCCACAGTAGACACCATAACAAATGTACTCTTTATTTTGACCACCAGTGAATAGCACAAAATTCCCATGCTTCACAGATTCTTTGTAGATGTATATTACTAAATTCTCCGAGAGCTATTTGAATATTTTTTGGGGGGGGTTTACGAGTGGGGCATTTCAACAGGGATTATTTTTTTCTACTCTCTTCAGAAAAGATTTCCCCTCTCAGAACCGATAATGTTTGATGTCAGTTTATGACTTGCTGGTATGTGCTTTCGTTCCTTGCATTCTGGGAGACATCTTTTGGGAATAAAATAGAAGCACACAAGAACGCATTTGATCCTTAAAGGGAAGATCTGACAGATCACACAGAATTCACTTCTGGAATGTGTCACATGAAAAGTGCATTAGTCAAAGCACTGATAGCAACGAGGCCCTCACATTTGGAGATTGAGGGGATTACTGTCTCCGCAGGCACATCCCATGTGTTCTGCATTATGTATATGCTGGGTGCTGAAATCCACTGCAATATCTCACACAGATGGCTTTACTATGAGTTTATGTCTCTACCTGTACGGGTGGATTGATAGCTTGTGCATGTGGGATGTGGGTATTCCAATGAGCTTTCTTGACCTACAATATGCATTTTTACTACTAGATTGTGCAATGTGTGTGTGTGTGTGTGTGTGTGTGTGTGTGTGTGTGTATGTGTGTGTGTGTCGGCGCGTATGTTCATCACTGCATGCTTACGTGTCACTGACTGACTGCTGCGTGTGTTCTACATGGCACCGACTGTTAAAGTAAAGCCTGCCATCATTAATTCAACAGTCGTTGTGTGCCACAGTCCCCCCCAACACCCCCCCCCCCCCCCCCCCCCCCCCCCGGACTGGAACACCCCCACATCTAATTAACATGTCCTCCCAGGCACACACATCTTAAATGACTGGCGTACTCTCCTCGGCCACACCTTAAGCTCTTTCCAGGCCTAATTTGGCATCTTAGACTAGCTTAACATACATAACTCAACACAAGCCTTTGCAAGCACTGAAGGAACCAGTGCTCTGAAGCTGTGATGCTAATGTTATGACTTTATGCACGGACATGCTGATGCATGGTGATGCTGCAGTGAATGATCTACTCATTGTATTAAAAGCCTTACTTTTTATGTTGAGTGAACATGCACTACTGCTTTATTACAGACTCATAGATAGATAGATAGATAGATAGATAGATAGATAGAGAAAGAAAGAGGGGAGAGGGAAAGAGAGGGAGAAAGAATCAAAAAGAAGGGTTCAGAGGGCGGGAGAAAAAAGGTGGAAAAGGTATTAAATATTTTTCAGACTATAGAGCAAGAGAGAAGGTGAGTAATATCTTATTTAGAGGACAGAGGTGAAGAGTGTTTGTATTTTTAGAAAGACAGCGGAGTGACTTGGAATGAAATTTGTCTCCCAGCTCAAAATAGGAAGGAACTGACAGTAAGCCGTCCTCTGGTAAGGCATGAGGTGTTGTGTTGAAAGCGTGTTATACCTGGAACAGGCCAGGTAATCCTCTGCTTCAGCAGCTCACCTAAACATCTGACTCTGGTGTCACCTTTAGACAGTGCCATTATGGAATTATTATATGACATATGACATATTTGTATAGCTCCTATTCATAATCACCGGAGCTTTAAACCTTTTGATCTTCTGGTAGACTATTCTTTATTTTGCTTTACCATACTGCACGAAAAACTCTACCTTGGGTGGTACAGCTACAGAGTGGTGCTTGTGATCTTACTACACTGTAAAGTGTAATTAGTTGCCTTTACCTCAAATAAGCATGAAAAGATTGCCTTGAAAAATCTGAATAAATATACTTAATTGGTTTGAGTAAAGTAGACTAGGAATTGTATACTGAAATTAATTATTTTCGAGTTTAATTTACTTAAATCCTTTCATTCATCAGTGGCGTCACTCGGGACTATATCCCCAAATATTCAAAGCCAGCCCCGCGTGTTTACGCCCTGAAAATGGAGGTGTTTACGGCAAAACAACAGAAAGGCTGTGTAACTGAGTGGAACTTTACTTGCTGAGTTCTAAGGAGGGGGGAGTAATCAATCGCTGCACTGTGCACACAAAGTTGGAAGGCACGCGCACCTAGATGAAAAGAAAAAAATCAATTTAACCTTGTTGGCGAAGAAAACTCCAGGTAAATCATTGAGCGTGAGTATGTACATTGGCTATATACACAATGTATCGAATTATGTTGATATGTAGTATATCGTTAGCAACCAACGTTAGATAGCCCTTACACCAACAGCCTATGGTGAAATTACAGTCTGTGAAGTGAAGGTTTCTCTCCCTCTCTCTTTCTCTGTCTCAGTTCAATGAAGTTCAAATAGACTTGCGTTGTTAACAGGACCATAAGCAACAGTATTGCCAAAGCAAACTTTAGGATCCAAACATATACATATTACCTATATAGGGATAATTGTTTTGTCAAAACAAACAAAATTGTTTTCTCTTTTGTCAAGAATGCAATCTTAACCTCCCCAACCTGTCAATGCCAAATAAAAAAAGGGCCTGATCTTTTCAATGGCTAGAAACACATAAAAATATAATTTAGACATACTGTCAATGTAGCTTGGAGAACTCGAAATTACTGTACCAATTAATTAAATCATTTCAACAAACATTAATTATAATATTTTTTTTGTAGCAACTTTTTTTTTCCATAAATACTTTGTTGTGCCAGGTAAGGTCTCTGTCATTTAATAAATTACCCTTTCCCAGACTTACAGGTATCTACTGTTCTTCACACAAATGTTACCGCTTAAGTTTTACTCACTCCAAAGAATGGAAGGTAGTAGTGTTTTTAACTAACAGTTTAACTGACAGTTCAAAACCCTAGTACCATCCATAGCAGGGAAGATGCAGACAAATTCAGATAAGTGCCCAACTCTATGACACCATCAAGTGTGCTGATCAATGCTGCTTGACACAGTAATCAAACTCACATTGACTACATGTATGAACATTTTCTGTTCTCAAAAACCTCCCTTAGATTTTGCCAATTGGCTTCTACATAATGGCATTCCTGACCATACTCGCCTACACAGTTATCATCCTCAAACTGTTCCACCACGCACACATCTTGAGAAGCCAGACTAAACAGTTAAGAGAAAAAAATGTCATTGGAACAAGACAGTGGCCTCTACTCATAATCCCTAGAACCAGGAGCACATTAACGTAACTCACTGCTATTACTATTACTATTTTCTATTAGTTTTTACAGTGTAGGCAAACCAAAAACTACAAGAATATCATGGTGCACACACAAATCATAATTCAACTACAATACAGTAAGTGCATCCAAACACACAGAAGAGCATATATGCACACAAACAAACAAACAAACAAACAAAAACAGGCACATGTTGCCCTTCCATTCTGTGTCCCAGAACACAGTATTTTTTCTCCGCCAAAGCTCTTTTGGATCTAAACATGCCTCTGTTAGTTCTCAGGGGAATAACAGAAAAAAAAATCACCTTTGATGTGAGTTAACTTTCACTTAATTTGGCAGTGACTTTCTCTCACTCATTCCCAAAATGTTGCTACTGTGGAGTGTTACTCCTCTGGGAATCCGAGTCCAACTTCTAATGGTCCAGAAATTAGGGCAAAGGCATTTTGCAACATATGCACGTCATTATCATGCAAATGCATTCAAATAAAGAGGATGGGGTTTTAAGAATATGAGCTGCGCTTATAATCACCATTGCAAATAATTGTTTCCATTTTGAATCTCTGTTGAGAGGAAAAAAGAGAGAAAATTGAAGAGCTGTGGAAAATGCGAAAAACCCCCATAAACAAAAGCCGTGCACACAAATCTGGCATGGGGGAGTGTGGGATTTCTTTTTTAGCCCCAATAGAAACCAATGCAGCGAATATCCTAAATCTGGCTCTTCCTCGTGATTAGAAAAGACAAAAGCCTCCAAATGGATAGAGGGTGGGAGAGGGAGATGGAGGAAGGAACGAGATGACGCTAAGGGAGGGAGAGGACTTATGAGCTGAATAAATCCCTGTCGTGACGGTGATTCAAGGGGGCAGAAAGAAAAGATAAAGGCAGGTGAATAATTAATGGTGGATGTAACAGTGATCTAACCGGAAGCAAGGGACAAGGGGACCGGCACAGGGGTTTTCATAATGTCAATCGAGAGAGAGAGAGAGAGAGAGAGAGAGAGAGAGAGACAGAGAAGTGTGTGTGTTTGTGTGTGTCTGTGTGAGTGTGCGTGGGCGGGTGTCTGTAAGTGAACTAATGCCCCAAGTTATCAGACTGATGGCGCTCCGATGGTCATTAAAATCATTTCGGCGTGCGTCTGGGATTTGCTGGTGACAGGTTAACAAACAGTCACACCATAAACCCTGCTGGGCCCCCCTTCTGAGACTACAACTCCTCGCCACTGACGAGAAGCGCCGGTCAATACGAGGGTATGGACTGAGCGAGAGAAAGAGAGAAAAACAGGAAAGGTGAAGAGAAACTGAGAGAGGGAGTGGGGAGAGAGAGAGATAGAGAGAGAGAGAGATAGAAAGAGCTGATAGAAGACGAGATAAGTAAGAAATAGGGATGAAGGTAAAAAGAGAGAGAGGTGTTTCAGATCCCCTATGGTTTTCTGACTAGCCTTTGCTTATTTAGAAAAAACCTTCGTGTAATGTTAATAAAACCTTTGTGTAATGTTAATAATGCAGTTTAATCTGCATTGAAAGGGAAGAACGAGAGCTGAAGAGGAAGAAGTTCAGTGAGAGGCAGACTGTACGAATATGGATTTTACATCAGATCTCTTACTCAGACAGACAGACAGATAGTCAGACAAATAGAACGACACTATTTAGATAGGTAGATAGATAGATAGATGATTGAATTGATGGATGAACGGATGAGCAGACATAATTATGAAAGAATGGATACAAGGATGGATAGGTGGATGGAACTGCAATGACTGTTAATATTTTCTTACTGATAGTACATACACCAGCTAAGCCTCAAGCACATACTGAGTTCATATCTGGACTGCTATGCTGGTAGCCGAGAGGATAATGTCTGCTGATGTTTTATTAAAGGGGCTCACCTCCAGAGAGAGAGAGAGAGAAAGAGAGAGAGAGAGAGAGAGAGCGTGGCTTTACTTCAACATACATACCTCTTTGCTAGAATTTCTTGGAACGTGATTGTGCAAGAAGTCCTCAGAGGTCGCTCAAACTCTATATAATAGAAACTCAATTTTCTCTACGGTTGACTATGCTTTTTTATGACTATTTTTTCACTATTTGTCATAACTCTATCTCTTCGAACCCTCACTCACTCATCAGTTTCCACACCCTCATGCAGTTTCTTACTTGTTCTCTGCCATCATCTTTCACACACCAAGACAAAATAATCAGGGACACACACGCACGCACACACGCACACACGCACACAGGTGCATACACACACACACACACACACACACACACACACACACACACACACACACACACACAGGCACACACATACACACACACACACAAAATAACACACACATCACTCAGTGTGTTTCATGGTACGCTTGCCTTCTTATTTTCGCCTGGAGGAAGGGGGGTGCAGGCATAGCTCTTCAATTTGCCACGCATTGAGACAGAATTACAGGCTGTTCTGCTGAGAAATGGGCTGCAGGAGGAGGAGGCCTGTGAAGCCAAACATAAACTTCAGGTTTAATGTATATATTTCACAACAGCACAGAGATGATCATGTTTATGGTACCTACCAACAGACATTAGTGTATATACACCTTGTCTCAGCCTACACATGAATGGAATAGAATATATAGTGTAGTGTATGTGAATGTATATATATAGTGTATAGTGTTGATATGTATATATAGATTCACACAGGTGCAAAATCGTCTCGGTTACTTACGTAACCTCGGTTCCTTAAGCAGGAACCAGATATAACAGTATGGTACATGACGTCAGTCATGGGTACAAATCGAAGCATTTATCTATTCACGCCTGAAAGGCTGCGAGATCTGTCAGCGCGCGCTCCTGGCCCCGCCTGCCAGGAGTACTATAATATCATTACGCGCCCTCAGATCTGCCTTGGAAAGAAACTGAGCAAGACAATCAATCCAAGGTAACACTGTACACGCCAACTTTGTTATATCTGGTTCCTGCTTGAGGAACCGAGGTTACGTAAGTAACCGAGACGTTCCTTATCGCAGTTCACTGCGATATAACAGTATGGGACCCTATACATTCCCGCGTGATAATACAGTGGCAGCCAATTACACACACCAGCTTTACTGAAGCCTTTGCCCTCATAGAGGTTCATACGGCCGCTGGCGGTGAACATATTAACAGGGCAACCTTTGTCATAGGCAGCAAGGATCGCGATCCTGCGCCTGTAGGAAACCACCCTGGAGTGTTTCATGTGCAACAAACATGTAGACACCGATGAACACACTTATCATATACATCGTTCTCAGGTCAGGGGATTCAGAGATCGCTTGCCTGCAGAACACCATGAATTTAACAGGGCCACCTTTATCATAGGCGACAGGGATCCGTGATCCTGCGCCCGTAGGAAAACCCTGGGATGTTTCATGTGCAACATAACATGTAGACACTAATGAACACACTTATCATATATATCGTTCTCCGGCCAAGGGATTCAGAGATCGCTTGCCCGCAGAACGCTATGAAGAAAACTAGGTTCAGCCACATCTAACATATAGAATCTAATGAAAGTGTGGCGAGAACTCCGGCTTGCAGCTTTGCAAATATCTTCCACTGAGACGCCCTTTAGTAAGGCCCAGGAAGACGAGACCCCCCGCGTAGAGTGCGCATGCAACTTCTCCGGGGGATCTAAAGACAAGCTCTTATAAGACAACACGATAGCCTCTACTATCCAACAGGAGAGGCTCGGTTTTGATAGAGGTCTGCCTTTTGCGCGTGCACCGAAGCACACGAATAGCTGATCTGACTGTCTGAAAGCTCTAGTGCGCTCTGCGTAACAGCGGAGAGCGCGCACTGGACAGAGCTTATTCAAACGTTCCTCCTCTGCTGACGCAAAAGGAGGAGGCGAGAAAACTGCTAATTCAATCACCTGATTGCGGAATGGGGTTACCACCACTTTAGGTGTGTAAGCAGCATTAGGTTGCATAACCACTCTGTCACCAGCGATCGAGAACTGAAGGCACGATGGACTGACTGACAGGGCTTGCATGTCACCAACGCGTTTTGCTGACGTTAACGCCAGCAGCAGCGCGGTCTTTAAAGAGACAAACTTTATGTCCACTGTCTCCAGGGGCTCGAACGGAGGCCCTGTGAGAGCACGTAACACCACTAGCAGATCCCAAGAGGGTATGAGGTGTCTCTCTGGCACCCTGAGCCGTCTCACCCCCGCCATAAAGCGTGACGCTAGCGGGTGACTGCCAGGAGAACTGCCATTAATGCCTGCGTGGCAGGCTGAAATGGCAGCCATGTACACTTTGAGAGTAGAAGCTGCCTTCCCCTCATCAAACAACTGCTGTAGGAATTCTAGAATAACGCCCAGCGCGCAGTTAATGGGGTCGTGCTGACGCGCAGCACACCACCGCTCAAAACTGCGCCACTTCAGCGTATACAGAGCCCGTGTTAATACAGCTCGGGCACTCTGTATTGTAGCCACCACCGCGTCCGACAAGCCTGACGCTATGAGCCTGCACCTTTCAGGTGCCAGGCTCTGAGACGCCACCACTCCGGATGTGGGTGCCACACTGTCCTGTGCGCCTGCGTTAGGAGGTCCCTCCGCAGAGGCAGCTCCCAAGGCTGCTGCACTGACATATTGACCAGATCTGCCGCCCACGGCTGATTGGGCCAGTGGGGGGCTATCAATATCAATTCCTGCCCTCGTCCGCAATCCTGCACAGCACCTGCTGGAGGAGCGGGATCGGGGGAAAAAGCATATAGGGGTAGAGCTGGCCACTGGTGGCCCAGCGCGTCTATGCCTAGTGGGGGATCGTCGCCCCTAGCGAGAACCAGAGCGGGCAGCAGGTGTTCTGCCTGTTCGCGAACAGGTCCACCTGCCGCCTTGAAAAAACGCACCCAGATCTGACCTATCACTTGTGGGTGAAGGCACCAGTCTGCTGCTCGAGGATCGCCCCTCGATAACAGGTCCGCACCGTAGTTGAGGTGACCTGGTATATGAACTGCCCTGAGGGACAGGACGTGCCTCGCTGCCCACAGGAGCAGGCGAGTCGCCCAATGGTGTAGTGATGGGGAGCGCAC
The DNA here is from genome assembly GCF_900700415.2 of Clupea harengus. Classification (NCBI taxonomy): domain Eukaryota; kingdom Metazoa; phylum Chordata; class Actinopteri; order Clupeiformes; family Clupeidae; genus Clupea; species Clupea harengus. The sequence goes on along the minus strand of NC_045159.1, from coordinate 11,275,933 downwards.
TCCGCCCTGGCGATTTATATACGCCAAGGTCGCAGTGTTGTCCGTTCTCACTAGTACATGCTGACCACTCAGCCTGGGCAGAAAGTGTTGTAGAGCTAGGACTACTGTTTGCAGCTCTAACACATTTATGTGAGACGCGGCCTCTGTCACTGACCAGAGACCGTTCACGCCTCTCCCTTCGCAGACCGCTCCCCAGCCTTTGGTGGAAGCGTCTGTGGTCACCACCACGCGACGCGACACTATGCCCATAGTGCCCGACGCGGCGAGAAACCAGGGGGTTCTCCAGATCGCCAGGGCTTTCCTGCATCTGGAGGACACCACTACTCTGCGATGCCTGTCTGTGACTGTGTTGAGCTTCATAGACAGGTACCATATTTGGAATGGCCGCATGCGCAACATCCCCAGCGGGAGCGCTATAGCGGCCGACGCCATCATTCCTAACAGGCGTTGGCAGCACAGCGACGAGACTGACTGTCCCCGTCGGAACTGGCGCACGCATGTTTTGATGGCATTTATCCGTTCTTGAGACAGCCTGACCTCCATGGAGGTGGAGTCTAAAATCATACCCAGAAAATGCGTAACTTGCCTGGGGCAGAGAACGCTCTTTTCCCTGTTTATTACAAAGCCCAGTCGATACAGGTGCGCCACCACTAGATGGCCGTCCTGCACTGCTGCAGCCTTTGAATGAGAAGCAATTAACCAGTCGTCTATATATAAATAATTGTAAACGCATAAGCCGCGTAGACGTAATGGGGCGACGGCTGCCTCTACGCACTTTGTAAATACCCTCGGCGCTAGGGACAGGCCGAATGGGAGTGCGTTGAATTGGTACGCTATTCCTCCGAACGCAAACCTCAGATATCTCCGATGTCTGTGGTGGATCGGAATGTGGAAATAAGCGTCTTTTAAGTCTATCGTGATAAACCAATCGTTTGGCCTTATGAACTGCACAAGCTTGCGTGGGGTCAACATTCTGAACCGTAGCGGCATGAGTGCTTTGTTTAACACACGTAGATCTAATATTGGCCGATAATTCCCGTCTCTTTTGGGTACGAGGAAGTAACGGCTGTAGAAGCCTGCATTTTCCTCCTTGGGAGGGACTCTGCTTATCGCTTCCTTTCTGAGCAGGGAGATTATCTCTCCTCGTAGGAAGTGAGACTGTTCTCGCTGCACCACAGACTGTATCACTCCGCTGAATGGCGGAGGGGAACGGGCAAATTGCAGCACTTGTGATCGTCTTTAGCACCCATGGTGACACTGCGCATGCGCGCCAACTCTCCGCACAACCAGGGAGGTTGTGCTTTGAGTTGAATTTGTCGGGGACTAACCCGCTCATGGTCAATGAGTCTAAGCCTAGATCTACACCCACTCCGCCTAGGGAGGGAGACGAGATCTGGGGCTGCCCCCTCATGTTTTTGAAAAAAATGTGGGGATGCGATTGCACTGTGCGCATCGCGGGGGGAGTTGCACAAGCATGCCTGGGCACTGCGCCATCTGGGACAGGAGTTAGGACATATGATTGTGGTGCTTGTGAAAACCTGCTTACCGTGCTGGACATGATTTCCACATGTGAGCGACATGCTGATTTCTGCGGAGGCGGTGTGGACTCCACCGCTCCCCCCTGTGTGACGAGTGGCTGACTGTCACGATCAGGAAGCCTGAGGTCTCCCTCTGCCTCGCCCGTGGCGAGCGGAGTGCTGCCGCGGAGCCTGGGCTGCGCCCTGGGCAGGGCGCGCAGCTGGTCGCTGTGCTGCAGGCTGCGCTGGAGGGCGGAAGGGGTGTCTCTGCCAGCCTCGCCCGGTGGACACCTTTGCTGGAGGCGCTGGCGAGCGGAACCCGCTTCTCTTCTGGCCCGGTGCGGGTGTGGTGTGTCCTGAGGAGGACGTCTCACCCGTGCCACTAGAGCGAGGCATCCAAGCCTGGAATACCTCTCTGCTCTTCTGCTGTTCTTCGAACTTGGCAGCCATTTTGACCACTGCCTCCCCGAAGGCGCCCTGGACAGAGACCGGGGCGTCGAGGAGTGGTGCTTTTTCTCTGTCTGACAGCTTAGCCAGTGATAGCCACAGAGACCTCTGGGTAGCCACCGCGGCACCCGTCTCCCTCCCCAGTGCCTGTGACGTGCACCGAGTTAGTCTGAGCGACAGATCCGTCGCGCGACGGAGTTCTGCCACAGACGGGTGATCTTCCCCCAGCGACAAAGCAAGCTCAGTCAGGAGCTTTGCCTGGTAGCGCTGTAGCAATGCAGCCGTATTGGTCGTGCAGGCAGCCTGCCCTGCAGCCAAGTAGGACTTCTCTGCCAGCTGAGCCTGGTGTCTGCCCACCCGCGTGGGCAGGAGAGGCTTCTGGCCGAGACGCATCGTGGGGGATGCGGACGAGAGGTAGCCCGCTACTGCATCCTCCACCTGAGGAAAGGAGAGGTAGCCCCTCTCCTTAGCCATGTGGAGCTGCATGTAGGGCGCGAACCCCGGCACTGGGGCTCGGCCCGAGTAGGGTATCGCCCATGTCGCCTGCAGTTCCTCGTGCACCTCCTCGAAAAAGGGGATGCAGCTGGGAACTGACGCGGCGGAGCCAGCATAAAACTCCCCGTCCAGCAGCGAGGACCGCACACTGGGAGGGGGAGGGAGAGGGAGCCCGAGGCAGCTGGCTGCTCTCAGCGCAACCTCGTGGAGTTGCTGGCCCAGGAGCCGAGACGAGGTAGGAGGTGTCTCCACCCGCATCCTAACGTCATGGCTCGTCTGCATTGCTTCAGCGATTGAGCTGTGCTCATCGGAGAAGTCTAGCAGACTATCATCATCCAGGCTGATGTCCAGCTCGAGTTCAGGCTGGACACCGCTTGGTTGAAGCTCCTCAGCCTCGCTGCCCGCAGCCCCAGGGCTGACAGGCGGCGGAGACGGGGAGAGACCCGGGGGCGGAGCTGCCGCCGCAAGGCGACTGCTCACGCTCACCAAGTCCAAGGCTGAAGACGCACTCATTCCTACGGGGGCGTCAGCCCCGGATGGAACCAGTGCAGTCTCCTCGACGTCCTTGCGCTTCCAGAACGCAAGGCGCCTGGTAGCCTTAGCTAGCGGGAGGCTAGCACAGATGGAACAGACAGGGGCTTTGCCCGAAAGCGCGCCCTCTGCGTGGTCCCTGCCTAGGCAGGTCACGCACCGACGGTGGCGGTCGCCCTTGGGACGGACGTGACCGCAGTCGGGGTAGTGTCTGGCCATCTTTTTTTCTATCTGAAAGTAGAGAAGCATGTTAAAACACAAGCACACTATCTGCAACAAACACGTTGTTAGCAAGCTAGCAGGCTAGTCAGAGACTTAGCCAGCCAGGCAGCCAGGATAGCAGCCACTACTTTCAAAATGAAGTTGAGCCAATGAATTTCGTAGCGCCCTGAGCTAGTGAGGGTTAAGGAACCCGGATAACTCACCAACCCGTAGAGAGCGAAAAGCACACAAAACTCTTTTGACTGTGGTAGAGCGTTTGAGATATGCTTGGAGATGTTCACTCCGTCTTGCGAAGTTTCAAAAGAGGCAGATCTGAGGGCGCGTAATGATATTATAGTACTCCTGGCAGGCGGGGCCAGGAGCGCGCGCTGACAGATCTCGTGGCCTTTCAGGCGTGAATAGATAAATGCTTCGATTTGTACCCATGACTGACGTCATGTACCATACTGTTATGGAACATACAAATACAAACAGGCATATGGTATGAAGTGCATACCCTTGCAAGTATACATTCACACACAAATATAATTTCTCCACACATTCACACACTTTTATTCAGGCAGATTAAAACACACAGATGTACACAGGCTTGTGGCCACACTGTTCGCATACCCTGATATGTATACATTCTCTCAAACATGCAAACACAGACACAGACACACACACACACCAGACACACACACACCAGACACACACACACACACACTGACTTTTAACCCTGGCTTGATTTACTGGTGGTCTTCACAGCCTCTGGTGCAGTGAATTCATTACTGTTTTTTTTTTTAACCGCTTAGCGCTGAACATCACGTTAGCATAATGTGAAAGGACCCCTTTCCCTATGAGGGGGCCTGGTCTGGTCTCTCCATTTAGCATGTTGATTACTCGTCCTTCTCCAAGTCTAACTCTGTCCCTGTCATCTTGTGTGCCCAGGCGGCTGTTTGGCTTTTAGCTACATAAATTTCAACCCCCTGTGAGAGTGGCAGGGAAGACATGTGCTGTGTTTGGATGCGTCATGGGGTGGGGGGTGCCGTGGGATGCCCAGGGCCCTGCTTGCTTGATGAGGCTGCCAGGCCTGGCGGGTGGATGAGGAGTCTGACACTGGCTCCATCTCCGGAGCTGGTCCCGCGCCATTCCCCCTCCATGCCCACAGGGGGTGCTCTGTCCTGTCAGCGCCTGTCAGTTAGATCCTCATTAATATCACAAATGTGTCCTTGCCTGTCCTCTAATTGCTGTGAATATATGTATGGGAAGATATGCAAAGCGGGATGTTAAAATACAATAACTTTTTTTTTGTAAAAATACAACCTCTGGGGTCTACATACCACACACCACAGACAGACACACACACACACCAGATTGGCAGATTCTACATCTATTCATTCTCTCATCTTTGGAAATGACATGTGAACTGATTGACTCACTATCCTACTACATATTAGTTTAACAAGATGAAAGAAACAAAGAAAAAAATTGATGTTGATTCATGACATAAATGATTATTTTTGTCATTGTTGAAATTAGCTTTGAAATTCGGCTGCAAGTTTGCTCTAGACTAACACCTTGTTTCAGCCTACACATAGTTAGGAAATGAACCAATGATGCATTAATGCTGGTTTGTGTGTATACTATTTGATACTACCTCTGTTTCAAAATATGGTGACCCAAACAGTCTATGGGTTTCAGTTTCTGGTATGGTGTTCCAAATGCCTAATGAGGCTCTAAATTTAAAAGTAGGACACTTGAGAGAAATGAATGCTGGAGTGCTGTACTTTTTTCTCTTTGCTCCTGATATTGTAAAGTAAGAACTAACAATGCAGTCCTACTCAAACCTTTGCCCACTCATTTGACCATGTTGGCAGCTGTGAGTGAAAAAGATGGGATAGAACGTTAAACTTCCAATAAAGTATATCAACCTTATGAAGCTAAGACTCGGGCTACTCTTGGACCAAAAGACCAGAGTACTTGCCAAAGAGAGTAACTCTCTCACACAGAAACCACTTTTCTCAGCTGCCTGAAATGTTTTGTTGGAATTCCAGCCTTTTCCTCTGTTACACGATATTATTGTTATTTCCCATGGTGCTGACCAATCATAGCACACTAGGCTTTTGGGAGGGGGGACTATCTGAGCACAGAAGGTGAATAAAGATGTTTAGTATGAACATGGAAAATGAGCATAAGGGATCCTTTTCAATGCTGTAGGTGGTATGTCCAGAAAAACCCTATTGAAGACCTTCCCCTCTATAGCTGTGCACAACCCTGCTGAAAAACATCACCCAGCCTGGAAGTATTTACTTCATGCTATGGCACCATGTTACTAAATGTTCCCCATGAAGGCTAACATTCTGACATGTCTAATTCCCCCGCCACCTCACTGCGGGAGATGAGGTCTGTCATATCGCGGGCATAATCCCAGCTGCAAGACTTCTTGGCAGTGTCTTATTTACCTCAGATCAAAACACAAACATTTTACTCCTGAAAAACAGGGGTCGTAATCCCTGTCACGGTGGTGGGAAATGAGGTCTGACATAATTATGGGACATATTTATTTGGCTAATAATGAGTGGGGTCCGGGAAAGTGCTTATCTGCCGAACTAAAGGCTAATGAGGGAGTTTCAAAGGGAAGCTGGGGTCTCTGACACCTCTCATGGATCACAGGTTTTAGCTTTGATGCATTAGGCAGAGTGCTGAAGAGATGACTCGTTTTGCATTAGCAATCATTAGGTCTGCGTGATGAGGCTCAGGAAAAAAAATCCTGCACAGAGCGAGGGGAGGGGCTGGGATGTAGCGTGTTGTTAGGCAGACAAGGAGGGATTTCCACATCTCCAGGCTTTTGTCAGGCAGCACTGACGGGGAACGTCACAAAGTTTCATCCGGAAATGTTAAAAATAAAACATAGAGTGGTTAAAGGTTTGTCTCACAGATTGCCTGTGCGTGCATGACTTGAGTTTGTTTGGCCCACTTTTTGTTGAGTCACACAGATTAGAATGACTTGTCAGTCCACCAAAATTCCGAGCCCAGTGTGGTTTATTCACCTATCAAGCAATGGACCCTAATGTTAGTCGGATTTCTATGACAGACATTTTCATAATGGTTGTGTTAGTCCGACTTCTTTATAGCTTGACTATCAAGCATGACTGTTAAAAAAAACTATTTGTCATATTTCCTTGTGCCTTGGTAAGAGCAGCAATAGGCCAAACAGCTTATTTTAATTTCCGCAACGCAAACAGCTCAGCTCCTAAATACATTTACTACAGTTCTACTTGTCTAACCCCTAGTAATGAAGAGCACACAATAATGAAAAAATTATTAAATGATAAATTGTTTTCTGAAACACTTATTGTTAGCTCTACCAACATGAGTCGGCACGGCGTACTGCAGGCTATTAATCCAAACTTTCTCTCTCTAAGAGAACGTCTCAAACTTTTAGCCCCGGCGAAATAAAATTAGACCATGACCTGCACCTAATGACAAAACGCATTAGCGAAATTCGCGTGAAAGCTTGTTTATATTTCCCCCTTGCCGTCAATCAGACCGAGCCTAGCGTTCTCTCTCTCCCTCTCTGGCAGTGATTGGATTGAGAGAGACTGGAGAGGATGGCACGGCCGTGCTGAGCGAGCCCACGCACCCCTCAGCATTTTGCATATTAAGGTTAATTTGAAGTGATTAGGATAAGCAGCGGGGTGGGTTGCCATGGGGACGCTGAAGCCAGCAGCCGCCCGGAGGACTGGGGGGGGGGGGTTAAGGGTCTGGGGGGTTGGGATGTGCCCGTGAAGAGTGCTTTGGCGTGCTTTGTTTTAATGTCAGGAGATACAGGTCATGTGATCTTGATGCTTCATAACGTCGCTGGATCCTGTTGTGTCACACTCAAGAGGACAGTCAAATTGACAGGCGATGGAACGCTGTCCCACCCCCCATGCTGGTGTCCCACTGTGTCCCAAATTGTTTTTAATACCAGGAGCGAGTTTGGAGCTGTAACCTTCTCAAACAGCAATGGTTTAGTTGTCAAACTATGTCTCCATGTAGATTTTAAAGCAATGTGTCATTTCTGTCATTTTGTTGGAGTTGAAAATTAGCATAGGTTTCCCTGGGAGAGCATGTCATTAGAGAAAGTCAAACTAATGAATGAACATGCAATCAAGCCCAATAGGAAGTAATAATTGTGACTGCTGTTAATGTTAAAAAGTACCCTGTGGTATTCCAAAGAACATATACTTACTTCACTGATCTTAAATCTATGAATTATATTTGATTGGCAGTTTTGTGTTACTTACGGTTGTGTTGACCTGCCTTTATATTTTTATGGAGGGTTGGGGTGTGTGTGTGTGTGTGTGTGTGTTGCATGATGTAGACATAAACATGAACCAGGTTTTCTGGTTTCAGGGATTGTAATCGCAGCTAGGCTTATTAGAGGTTGTGCAAGAGAATACATAGACCACAACTCAGAATGCTTCTGCACACTTAGAAGTAGATTGTCATTACACATACTGCAAAGACTTTGAAGTCCAGAGCTGTCATAGATGGTGTCGGCAACAACGATGCATAAAGTGTCATCCGTAATGCTTTGTAGTTGAAGAAAAAAAACATATTGCAATGATGAGAAACAGCAGGTGTTTTATACATATTTGTTCTTTTTTAAAGTCAACTAGAATATGAGCCTTTCTACACGAGGCTGTCTTAAAAACTTTTCCTGCCCAGCTTGTTGACGTGGCCATTCATAATCAATTACTATCAAACTCTGGAGCCTCTTTCATCTACCAAGATGTGCTAGTTTTTCTGGTTTGTTTATCCTGTTCTGCACCTGGATAGCTATTGGTTTACTGATCAATGCAACCAAGCCACATTAAACTGTCTCCGCTTACTGTCTACTTCATCCTTTTCTGCTCAGGACAAAAATCCTGCACGTCAAAAGCCAACTGCACGCTTCCTATGAATATTTATGTTCAATATATATAGATGGGTTAATTGCATAATGAAAAAAAAAATGAAAACGTGACCAGTGAATTCAAGCGTGCCATCTGTTTCAAAGACATTGTTCAAATCAATATTCATGTTATCACAGTGTGCCTTTTCTTATTTGCATTTCCAATCAGGGCTGATCGCCTGTTCTCTGAGTCATACATACACACACATTTAGAACTCATACTGTATGCATTTTCACATGCCTGTACAAGTTCATTTAAACACACACACACACACACACACACACACACATACACACACACACACACACACACACACACACACACACACACACACACACACACACACACACACAGTCGATCAAAGTCACATAGTCAAACATTTTGTCATAGAAAAACACATACAAACATCTCCCTCTTTCTGATACATACACATATAGGGTGTTCATAAATGTATAAATTCTCTTTTCTGTGCGTACACACAACTTCGCTTTTTTTCTCCTTTCCCTCATGTGCATTATCATCACATTTAAACACACATACCCATGTTAACACAAATACCCACCTTCACACACATACCCATGTAAACACAAATACACACCTTCACACACATTCTGCCTCATGTTCCAGCAGGATGACATCTCCTGATGTAGGCCTGTACAGTATGGGATTTATTGCTTTTATCTCTGCATTTCTTTCCCATGTTGTGTTCTCTATCCCTCTCTCTTTTTATTCCTCCCTCTGTTTCTCCTCCTTTCATCCTGATAACACACATCCTCACTGTGGTCCCTCAATCACTCTCTCCCTTTCCATCTCTCTCTCTTTCTCTTATCTCTCTCTCCATTTCTCTCTATCTATCCCCCTCTCTTTCTGTCTCTCTCTCCCTTTCCCTCTCTCTTTCATCCACCTCTCTCTCTTTCTCCTCTCCTTTCATCCTGGGTCCTTCCCTCCCTTCTGACATACCCCCTCACCCCCCACCCTCTAATCCCGTGATGGAGGCAAGGCTGTGATTGAGCAGCACTGCATGCTGGGATTATTGCTGTCATTGGTGGGTATTATCATCCCGGGAGAAGCTGCGTGGCGCTGTCGCCCGCCTGCGATTGGGCCGTTGGTGGGGAGGCAAACGGCCCTTTAGATCAGTCAGAAATGGCAGAGGATTGTGGGGAGGAGACGGATGAAGAAGGAACATCCTGGTTGTCACAGTGTGGGATGGAAGGATGGATGGATAGATAGATGTAGGCATAACAGGAAGAACGGATAGCAGAATGTAGCAGGATGGGCAGATAGATGGACTTTTACAATAAACAGGTTGTGCTGTAATTTGTTTGTTTGTGTGCATGCACGCGCGCGCGTGTGTGTGTGTGTGTGTGTGTGTGTGTGTATTTGTGGAGCTGTGTTGCTGTACCAGTTTGTTTGCTTTCAAACACATTTCATGCTCTTATTGAGCTTACCTGCAAAAATGGAGTCAATTTAGCCGTCCCTAGAGAGCAAACCATTTTCCAATTTTTCCCACACAAAATCCAGTATAAGGATATTGATGTGTGAGTGTGAGTGAGTGTGTGTGTGTGTGGGGGGGGGGGGGTCGTGTACATGCAGACACAACTACAGGTTAGCTGCTCTGAAGAGAACTGAATACAGATGAGGAGCTGATTGGCTGACGTTAAGACAATGTTGCAACAACCCACTAACCACATCAAAGGTCAACCTTTTGCAGGTCTGAAAGGGTCATCTATCACCTTCTAGTTCAGCTCACACGCATCAATCAATACCTGTCCATCAACTCCTTTCTCCACAGAGTGGGCTTGCCATCCTCCGCCCTGTACTCCAGATGATCAGTATGGTGATGAACTCTTGATCCGTCTATGTGTCAATAATGTGGTCTAAATATGATAACTGCAACCTTGAGTGAAAACTATCGACATGCAGGACACAGGCAGAAGTACATGTACAGTTGTCAGATGCAGTACATATACAGATACAGTATGTATATTTAAATGTAAATTGAATCCAACGTTATCTAAAATAGCTGCCAGTGAAGAAGTACTCTGTACATATCTGAATAAGGGTAGCTTATTCACCAAATAGCAGCCAGAATTTGACATGTAATAAGAGCTTAAGATTTAGCTGAGGTCTGCAGAGTAGAAGCTTGTATTTTTTCTGCCTCTCTCTCTCTTTCTCTCTCTCGCTCTCTTTTCCCCTCCTGTTATAAGTTAGAGAGAGACTTATTAAACTCCTCCAGATCTCCGTCTTTCAGCTGGAAAGCTGCAGCCGAATGGAGACTCTCCCTCCTCCATAAGCTCCTGAAAGCCTCTTTAACAGCCTGGCTTTGCCTTATTAGCATCCACTGCTTCCAGTGCGCCTTCCACTGCCAGCCATGTCTCCATCCCTCCCTCTCTCTCTTCATCTCTCTCTCTCTCTCTCTTGCCGTCCCTTCATCTCCCTCCCTCTCTCCTTCCCTCTTTCCATTTCTCTCTCCGTCCCTCCCTTCATCTCTCTTACTGCCTTACTCTCCCTCTGTCTCTCCCTTCACAGCTCTCTCTCCCTCCCTCTCCCCCTTCATCTCTCTGCCTCTCTCTCTCCCTCCTCACCACACACACCATCCCTCTCTCCCCCCATTCCCTCCAGTGGTGTGCTAACACTGATCTTTCTGCCAACACTGCCCTCCTCCTCCCTCCCTTCCTTCATTTCTCTCTCCTTCTCTCCTTTCTCTCTCCCTCTCTCTCTCTCTCTCTCTCTCTCTCTCTCTCTCTCTCTCGTCCCTCTCTTTCCTGTCCTCCATCCTCTTCCTTTGGGTAGCACACTTAACCTCATCAGTGTGTGCGGTAGGGCCAGTAGGGCCCGATCCCTGCCTACTTTTGAACATCAAACATAAAAAAAAGAATGGAATCCATCAGTTGCCATATACTGCCATACACTGCTTCCTTTTGTCAGAGCATGGGAAGAGAATGGATTTGATCCATTCAGGTCTCAGGAATGTCAGAATGTCTAAAAGGCGGGCGTAATCTATCGGAATCGTCATCCACCAAAACCTCAACTCATACTCACTGTGGGTTTGTTTATGTAATGTGACGGTACTGCTATGCTAGCAACCTGAGAACAGGGTAAGTAGGCCTTGTTCTCTTCGTTGGGGACAGTTCAAAACACATTTACACTGCTGTATTGCTGTCCAATATATGATTGAAAAGATTCATCTCGACTCATAGTTTTGTTTGATTGTAGGGCGTTACTTGAGTGAAAAATAGTGTAGGTTATGCACTTCAAAACAACTTACTTATACCTCCACTAACTTGTGCTTATTAGCATTTCCTTCAGGGGCTTCAACTAGATAGCCCCCTAACTGGTTCTTAGTCCCACAAAAAGATGAATGGTCATTGAATGCCTATAACCATTGAAAAAAACATGGTCCGCCAATGATTGCAGCACAATTGTGTGATTCGGTAGTCGTCGATTGGGGGTGGTGAGGTACTGTGATGTCTTTTCTTGGACAGGAGGAGAAGCGATTGGGAAAATAGTATAGGTGTAGATTGATAATTAACAGTTAACGACTAGCCTACACTTATGTATAATTTATAAATGATCCTGAAGGTCCGCCACTGGCGTTACCTCATTTAATCATATGATAAATCTAAACAGACAGTGGTGTTACAAGGACATTTGGATGTGTAGGGTTGGCAACTGAATTCTACTTTGACAGAAAATGTCCAATAATGTAATATTAAAACAGTTAAGTTGTTCTGGGGGTATCACCCTCGAAGATTTCTTTTTTTTTATGGCGTTTATAGTAAATGCACACTTTTCAAGCATTTTGAGATGAGAGGGACCACAGAACTGCATGGTTTAGCCTGCTGCTGATAGGTTGGTATTTTGAATCAATATTTCTTGCATAACCCAGAGGCTACCATATCTATACTCAATTAACACTTTAAAAAGATTATTATCAAAATCCTCTATTTGTCAACGTCAGCTAATCATGATTAGGGAAAACAGAAGTGAAGTGAATTAGGCTACTTATCCTGTTTAAAGTTGCTAGCATTTACTCTCTTGTTGCATTAAACAAACCCAGAGAAGTATTTGGCTGCTAATGTTTCCAACAGATTACAGAATATAAATGATAGATTACAATTTGATTGGCTGGTCATCATGATGTGTCTGCCAATCAAAACATTGTTTTAATTCACTGACACTATGAGAACGGTGAAGGCTTTGGAGGACGGAGCTCAGACTTAAGTTTACAACCGATACAACCATAGCCATAAGCAGACCAGTCATAGCTCAGCACAGCCCTTTACATAACTAACTAGCTACTTACCACACAACCAGATCATTTCTGCCATCACAAACCAATTCAATCCGTTTCAAATTATTGCTAAAAAATAGACCAAACCCTGTTCAGGGGTTATTTACCTATATACAGAACTATAATTGTGGTTGGTAGGAAGTGGGGTTGGTGATGCAGACAGGCTAGACCGGGAAAAGGGGGGGGGGGGGGGGCACAAATTACTCTTTTTGATGCGTGTTAACTTTGGCACCTAACACACATTCAGTTCCTACTCGATGGAGAGGGTTTCGCTGTACAGTTTGTCCAGAATAATGCAACCATTTCTCCCATTTTAACCATTCTGCTCATCAGGTCGTGTGTGTGTGTGGTGTGTGTATTGGTGCTGTTTCCAGCCAGGAAAATTGCTCAGTGTTGCAAGGGCTAGTAAAATGGGTGAGTTAAGTGTCTGCACTGAAAAAAAGACACACTGGTTTCCTCGTTTTTCTCATTTTTGTAAGTTTGTTCTTCAAAGTGATTGCCTGTGAAATCGGTGCATCTGCTGATTTTGCAGCCCGGTGGTGGAGGAGAGACAATAAGTGTAATTTTATTCATAGAACGGCGTGTTCTACTGTGTTGTAATACTGTCTGTTGTGCTGTGGACACTTTTTGGTCTCCTCCTAGCGCGAGTGCAGATGTCTGGGATTGATTCTCTCCTCGTTCTTTGTTTGGTCTTTTAGAATGTTCTGGAAAAAAATAAAGGGGTGAATGGTGTTCCAGCTGACCGGCCTCCTGTTATGTCCCTGCCTGGCTTTTTTTTTTCTCCACTGGCTGAGAAACACAGCGACCCCAGCGTGGATCTATGGCTGAGCTGATTTAATGGCTGCACATATAGATTAGGCTGAACCAGATCTGTCAATATCTCTGTAATGAGGGGAACAGGAGGCGAAGAATTCAACTTGGCCTCCTGGGCTCTTTTTATTCTGCTAATACCTGGCTGTGTAACAGTCACAATACAATCTCTACTTTACTCTACTGCTTATTAGATATTTAACTATGAGGTGATATTTAGGATGATTGTGTTAATGGATGATCCGCTCTGAGTAGGCAGCGACCCATGCGCTGAAACATCAACATTGTGTGTGTGTGTGTGTGTGTGTGTGTATCCTGGCACTTCCTCTCCTTTCAGCAAGTAGCTCCTGTCCTTGAGAGGAGGTGTGTGTGTCCAGGACCCGTCATTCTCTGCGTATCAACTGGGCGCGTCGTGATGGGTTTGCCTCGGAGGCCTGTACAAACAGCAGAACACCAGCAGGGGGCAGCAGTGCAGTATGTGGCGGCGTGGGCTCTCGCTGCTGCCTCCACTGCTCCCTCCCCTGCTTGGGACTGCAGGGATTTCAAAGGGGCCGTGTGAGGTCTAGGAACACAAATATCTGTCCCAGCTGCCAAATCAAGGCAGAATAAACACTCTTTTTTTCTTCCAGAAAGCTACTGTACCTCACTCAGGGGCTAATTAAGACACATCAGAACCGTGGAAGTGGTAACTCTGTGTGTGTGGTGTGTGTGTGTGTGTGTGTGTGTGTGTGTGTGTGTGTGTGTGTGTGTGTGGTGTGTGGTGTGTGTGTATGAGTTTGTGTGTGTGTGTGTGTGTGTGTGTGTGCGCGCCCGCATGTAGTCGTCTGAATATGTTTGGGTTGTGTCTGTGTGTGCCGATGTCCCCCCCCAACACACACAGACAGATCCTGTGTCTGGAATTCTAAATCCTGTATGATGGTGTGATGGGATAAAACAGCCATTATAATTTCCTCTTTTTGCAAAACGATCCCTGATAGTTTTCACTTTGAGTCCTCTGATCAGCATTGTTTGTTCTTTATGCCCTGATTCTTCAACCAATACTTTGCCCTTCAGCAAAGTGCTATAATTGAATATATTCAATGCAGAGAGAAAGGAAAAAAAAGAAAACAAGCAGAAAAATTGATTTCAGCATTCACAACATGCATGACGATGAGCTGTGTGCAAGTGGCTCAGGGTGATGATGAAGACAATAGATAATGCAAATGCATGATGAAAGGTGATGTTCCTTTTTGTCAGCGAGTAAACAAACAAGAGAGGAAGAAGAAGAGTGAGCTGGAGAAAGAGAGAGAGAAGAAAAAGAGAGAGGCAGAAAGAGAAAAAGAGAGGGAGGGAGGAAGAGAAGGCAGCAGATCATTGTCTCCGTGCCCACAAGCCTTTAGGGGTTGATATTTTCCCTTTTCTCCACTTCTTCCTCTTCCTCCTCTTCCTCCTCCTCTGCTCTGCTGCCATGCCTGGTTCTGTCTATTTGTTTTAATTTGCTTCCTTCAGCTGGAACATCGCAGCAGTTCTAGGAAGGCTAACAGGATTAAGAGGCAAACGGCACATCCCCTCTCTCCTCCTCTCTCTCTCTCTCTCTCTCTCTCTTTCTCTTTGTCTCTCTCTCTCGCCCTCGCTACCCGCCCGAGACGCGACAAAGTGGCCATTTCTATGGAAATGCAATGTTTACACGCATGGGAGAAGTCTATTATCTGCCGTTTTGGGCACGTAAAAGCGGACGACAGGGTGTGGGCTTTTTCTTCTCCCTCCTTCTGTTTGAGTCCTCTCAATTCTGCACCTCTTTTTTTTTGGTTTGCTCTATCTCTCCATTGCTCTGTGTGCTTCTCCTTCCTCTGTTTCCCTCACTCTCTCTCTCTCTCTCTCTCTCTCTCTGAAACACTGTTTCTCCTTTTTCCTTTTGCTGCTGCTGCTCATCCATAGGAAAAACAAATTGTGTAAATGTCCTTGTGCTTGATTACACACACTACCCCCTCTGGCTGGATAACTGTGTGTATCTGGAGAGCCATTTCACTCACATCTGCCTCAGCACATCATCTCTCTCTCTCTCTCTCTCTCTCTCTCTCTCTCTCTGTGTGTGTGTGTGTGTGTGTGTGTGTGTGTGTGTGTGTGTTCTGTTGGGGGTGGGTGGGCGGGCGAGACAGAATAGACCCCTTTTTCACCTTTAATAGATTTAAGCAGTGCTGGTGGAATTGAGTGTCTTCTCAGGCTCGGCTGCACCTTTGTGACCTGTATGTGTTGGGGAGGAGGTGGTAGGATGGGGGGGTGGGACTGTATCAGGATGGGGAGGAGGAGGTAGGATGGGGGGGGGTGGGACTGTATCAGGATGGGGAGGTGGAAGGGGGGCGTTGTGTCTGATGTCTGGAGTCAGATTCTAAACGAGTGGTGGGTAATTTCTGAGCTTGCTCTCTCCCTAAATCTCTCTATCTCTCTCTCTCTCTCTCTCTCTCTCCTTCTCTCTCACCCTCTTTTCCTGTCTGTCTCTCTGCATCTCCCCAAGAGCCCTCAGTCTGGAGAAGACGTTTTGTGTATAATCACAGACAACCTCAAAACCATCGGAATGAAATGTGGCAGAAGGAGCAATGCAATTAAAGTGAGAGGTTGCTTGAGATTAGAAAAAAAGTGTCCATCTCTTTAGAAAAGAGAAATGTAATAGGACATCAAACTGAACAAAAATTAAACCTTCACTACATTTTCAAGAGGAACCCAATTCCCTCTAAGAGACACATCTTGTAGAGCATCTGTGGAGTAGTAATGGACTCCTTGGAGTTGCTTTGGTTTTCCATTACTAGGTGCTCTGGCTCAGTGAGGTTCGCTTTCTCATTGATATTGAAATTATAGTTCACAAGTGCATTAGCAGAAGCGTATGGATCGATCCCAAACACTCGATCACATGACCTGCCCCCAGGCAGCAGACACAGGTCAAAGGTCAGTCTGGATATCCCTGGACAACAGAACATTTCTGTGTGTTTTCCACCTAGCAGTAATTTATTTTCGAGAATTCCATTTGTTGTGATTCTCAACAGACAAACTAATTCCTCTATAGTGAAAATAATCAGTAGATAACGGCTACAGAGAATATGAGTGTATGGTTCACTAAAGCTTTTCTCCACTAATCTCAGTGCCAAAAGCATTTTGATGTTGTTTTGGCACTCATGTCAACACTATGTTGAGCTACATTTTGGGTGAACTCTTGGACATGCTCCTGTGTGATGGCTGTCTGTGTTGGCTGAGGCCTGAAGATGCTAAGTGGGGCAGACTAACCCCCCCCCCACTCCCTTAAAAAAAAACTCACACATTTATCACAGTCTTATTTCTCCTGACAAAACTTTTACTTGAAGTCATCTCTACTTCTAGAAGAGTCTGATGGTAGACATTTTATTCTCTGTCTATGGAAGCCTTTCACCATCAAAGCAAAAAAGGTAATGGGGTCTGAAGAAAAGCTTCCAACACACATTCTAGAACAATCTTCCACACGCTCTCTTCCATACACAACTCTTTATTGGATGCACAAAAGACTAGCGCAGTGTATTTTTGCAAACTTCCTACACAAAGGTTTGTTATTTGTTTTCTATATGAAACATTTGAGCCCATTGGAACCTAACACCAACAAACCCAAACAGGCTTTATTCAAAGGCCAAATTCACAATAGACCATGTCCTTCTCCTGTTGATGGCACTCTAACATAGTGTCCCCTACGAGCCACTGTAAGCTGGACAGGCGTCCACTCGTCCTGTAAGCCCTGTGGACTCAGTCTTGTGTTGACTAGCAGGCCAGCGGCACCATCTGTTATTTGTGACATGCCTGGGCTGAACAAACACCAGGACGAAGAGGTAATGGTGTGCACAAAGAGGGCTGCGACCTTGACACTGTTTAGAGTGTGTGTTCCAGGCAGTAAGCAAAGGGGGGAATAGAGAGAGAGCGTGAGCGAGAGCGAGAGAGGAGACAGGGCGGAAAAGTGGAGAGATGGATGATGGTCAGTGCAAAGCGTGATTTTTATTTTTATTTTTTTACACTGGAAAAATACTTGCATGTGTTGCCAGGCAACAACTGTGCCTCAGTGTATCTGACAGGATGAGGGATTGAGTGTCAGGTCAAAAGTGTCAGTTTCAAATGTGTACAGCCAAAAAAAAACTGAAAATAAACAAATGAAATGAAAATATGGGCAGTGGGCTTTTTGACCCTTCAACCAACGGTGGCGGGTAGGGCTGTTTGCACGGCGTACAGTATGAACCGCTCCCGCCTCGTCTTTGAGCGCTGGCCTTGAAACATAAATTACCAGAGTGGCCGGCTGCCCTCTCCCTTTGGAAATGGGCCCTGACTCTGCTGGACCGGGGGCTCGAGGGCTTCACACATATCTCTCTCTCTGAACATAAAACATCCCCACGGATTTAATTTAATGTCCACACCTCCAGCCTCTCAGCCCACTGGCCTGAGCTGTGGAGGTGGTGAGAGAGAGGGAGGAGAGGGAAGGCAAGGGAAGGCAAGGGAAGGGCGGCTGGAGAGAACCAGGGCCCCAGTCAAAGAGATCATTAGTGGCTTCATTACCTCCAGTCTGTAGAACGGCGAATACCATGGACAAACAGAGAAAGAAAGAGAGAGGGATAGAGTCATATAGAGGGTATGAAGAGTAAGAAAAAGAGGCAGAGGACAGTGAATTCAGAGGGAGAGAGAGGATGTAAGGTAGGGAGAGAAAGGCAGGGAGGAGAGAGAAAGAAAGAGGAAGGGAGCAGAGAGAGAGAAAGAAAGCAGGCTTGTTATACAACATTTCAGTGGTGCTGGGTGTTTACTTGTGTAGTTTATCTCTTACTGTCAGCTCTATAATGGTGGTAATGGCCGGGGGTCTGAAGCACTCAGTGGGGATGTTGAAGAGCCTGGGCTGCTCTCGATTGCATCTGTCTTGAGTGGTTTTATGGCTTGTGAAATAACTAGCTAGTTCAGTGGAGTACTAAGGCTTCTGGCAGTGCATCTTACATAGAAAAAAAAACTCTGCCAAGAAAATACAGGAGTTCTTGAATGTGACCACTACACCAAGCCCTCCATTTTCAAGGTGTGCATGCAACGCTTTTTCACATATGTATGGCGTGCACAGTGGGCCTCATGCAGGAAGCAATATATGAACACATTTCCTCTTATTTCTGTTCGTATCCACAATTTGTTCTTATTTTGTTAGTACCCATTGTTTTCTGGGATTTACCAAAGTTTTCTTATTTTTGCTCTTCTCTTGGGTAACAGAAAATGTAAGTGCTCGAGTGTGTTCACAGTCCACACAATTGCTGTCCAACGCAAGGAAACATAAGTTTTAAATTTGAGGAACATGCAAAAAACACATTTTCATATAAATCAAATTTACACACACGTTTACTCTATTTAAGTTTATTTAACACTATGTTGATTTCACTACTGTTGAAGTTCCTCTTCTTACAGCCTTTTTTGGTGGCATCTCTCCAATGCTTGGGTCTGTGCCAGAGCATTTGCATACGCCACAACACATGCCCGTATATAATGTTTAGGGGTCGTTATCGATGCTAATAAGAGAAATTTCAGAGAATGTTGCTGTATAAGGTCCACTGTGTGTATTGTATATAGAAAGCATTATATACAATACAATATCAATCATTATATATATATATATATATATATATATATATATATATATTAGAAGTTTCCAATCACAAACTGACATGATTTCTTCTGTCACCACCATGACTATTGTGTCATTCTCATAACAATACAAGGCAGTGGAACTTTAAAGTTGTCAGGCTTTCAGTGGAGTGGGGGCCTCCACCCAGCTTCTGCTCCTGTCCTGTTCTGTCCCCGTGGCTCCTGTTGCTTGTCTGTATGATGACTGAGGCATGACCCTTGACCCTGAGCCTTGTGTCTCAGTGGAATGGGAAAAGGAGGTTGGGGCCAATGACCCACTTCAGTGAGGGCTGATCAGAAGGCAAGAGCCAAGGGTGCATGATGTGATCTGGAGAGAAGGCTTCAAAGCCTTCAAAGGACCTTCTGAAGTAGAATCAGCATAATTGGTACACAACTGTAAATGGTTACATTTAATGTGTGTACAGTGTGTGTGTACTGCATGGTGCATGATGGATACAGATAGACTTCAAGCTCCATGTGCAAACAGTCAGAGGAAAAACAAGGATTGGCACAGTATCCCAGTTGGCCGTTAGGCTGATCAATACAGCTTTTGGTTAGAAAGGTGGATGCTTACAAAATCATAGATAACTGAGTGCATGCAAGCTGAACCTTGAGGAGGAGAATGGAGCATTAGAAATATTCCTACCTTGATCAAATTCCATCATTCCTTGCTTCCAATATCTCTCACACAATGTGAGTCTACTCAAACCATGTTTGACGAGTTTACATGAGTGAGTGTATCGACTGTAAGTCATACATTACTTTTAAGCGGTATGTTCATGGACCTGCCCTAAACACTAACACACACCGATAAGAGTAGTGTAAGGGAGACATTCTTTCATCCATAAAATCAATGGCTGCTAATGACAGCGGTCTTGCCCCGGCCCCCAGACAGAAAGCTGTGCTTAGATGCTTATCGATGCCATTGATTGTTGCTGAAAGAGGGATGCAGTTGACCTCCTGGTTGTTAAACCAGGATGAAGTGTCAGGTTAGTACATAAACAACTCTTGGATGTCATGTTAGAATAAGCTGCACAAATAGACACACGCACAGACATATACTGTGCACACACATAAACACAGCCACATTGCAAACTCTCTAACCAATGCTTTTTTTATTCTCTGTCTCCTAGAATGCACCCCCAAGCACACACACACACACATAAACACAGCCACATTGCAAACTCTCGAACCAATTATCCCCTCTACAATCACACCTTTACAGGCCCATCTGTGTATATGGTTGTGCAAGATTTTTTTTAAAAGGGGATTTGTCCCCTTGCTATTTAAAGCAAGTACTATAATGACTTGTATTCGTGTGTTCATTGGTGGTGAGTCTGTATGCACAAGCCGTCTCCTGAAGCCCAAATTATCTGCGGTAGATAGCTGCAGTTCATTTTTCAGTTGGACTACAGCAGGAAAATAATGACTTGGTGACTCATGGGATATGCCAAACATGTACTCAGTTTAATTTTAATATGGTAAGCTCTGTTAGCGTGGCGCTGGCTCACTCCCTCCTGAAGAACAGAAAGGAGAAAGCCTTGCTACATTCTTCAAGGTTATCTTCGCCTCTACTGCTATATTTAATTTAATTTTCGTCTTCAGGTGAATGTGTTTGTGTTTTATTTGTTGGGATGCTTGTTTGTTTGTTTGTGTGTGTGTGTGTGTGTGTGTGTGTGTGTGTGTTACACTTTTCATTGAATTGTGTGTGTGTGTGTGTGTGTGTGTGTGTGTGTGTGTGTGTGTGTGTGTGTGTGTGTGCGTACGTACGTGCACATATTTGTCTCTCTATGCCTCTGGATGCCTACGCGTGAAGTCACTCACATATGTTTGCAGATGGCTTGAAGAAAAACACGGAAAAAAATTCACAAAATACGTGCAAATACACACAAACATGTGCATGCCAGAGAAAGGACATGTCTGTATATCTGTGTGTGTGTGTGTGTGTGTGTGTGTGTGTGTGTGTGTGCGCACGCACGTGTGCATGTCAGAGAAAAGACATGTCTGTATATCTGTGTGTGTGTGTGTGTGTGTGTGTGTGTGTGTGTGTGCGCACGCACGTGTGCATGTCAGAGAAAGGACATGTCTGTATATCTGTGTGTGTGTGTGTGTGTGTCTGTAACTGTAAGGGAGCAAGTGCCTGTGCATTTCACATGACAGCATCTCATTGTTTCCAATGCTAAACAATAGCTGTTAGTTGTCAGATCTCCACAGATCTGATAGCAGCCCATTCATTCATAAGAACTCCTGCACTCAGCCTCAGGCTCATTATCACCAGTGCCCTGAGCTGCAGCCTTCACTCACTCTTGTAGCATCAGCAGAGGGAACAGATCAGACACAGAGCACAGAGCCCTGTGTCATTCTTCCCACAGCATAAGTTGGGGTTGCGTGGGAACTTGGTGTTGAGGTTGCAGTTCACAGCTGCAGAGGTATAGATTTGCTTTTCATTGAACGGTTTAGCCTGTCTTGAGTGATGGAAGTGTTTGTGGGAGACGGAGGTTGGCTTGCCACAGAGGGAGCAGGGGAGAGAGTGTGCTTGAGTGGGTGGTGATAATCTGTGCTTCTATCCAACAGAGAGGCTTTTTACTTTCCTCTTGGCTTTTATAAAGAGTTCAGCTGCGTTTCACCCAAACAGTACATATACCATACGCTTTGAATTGTCAGCTTCACAGAAAAACAGGGGTAATCAAAAACTATTTACATTGCATATAGGACAATCAATAAGATGGATTTTTGTCGTCATATGTGCACACATTCTCTTCTTCCAGTAGAGTACTGACCATACATGCCACATAATTGCTTTACTCAGCCTATAATGTGACTACATGGCTGACTGCAAAACATTTCAGTGTTATCTAAATTAAATCTAGAATGTGATATGTGATTTCGGGTCACTGTGCGACAGTAGGTTTATCTTAACGTGGGTAGAATCGTCCAATACTATTCCAAACACAGACGGTTTTTGCCTCAGGATGCTAGACAGTCGGATGATTATTGACCCCATACCAAGATAATTGCTGTAACGGCCATTAAACGATCACCATCGGTATTGCCAATAAGCCTAGTCACCACGTCAATAGGGGCCGCCAAAACATTACAGCGTTTTTGAGAACACCGTTACAGTTATAGTGCGTTTGACTTCAGCTTGTGATATTGCTTTTCACGGCAATGTTTGTCGATTTTATATTCTGTACTTATTAAATA
Organism: Clupea harengus; assembly: GCF_900700415.2. Taxonomy (NCBI): domain Eukaryota; kingdom Metazoa; phylum Chordata; class Actinopteri; order Clupeiformes; family Clupeidae; genus Clupea; species Clupea harengus. The sequence continues at coordinate 11,253,854 of NC_045159.1, read as the reverse complement.
AAAAAGCATTAAATACAAGTATTGTATGACTTCTTAACGAACATTGCTCAGAACCCACAGTTCACAGATACTAAAACAAACATAGCCTACCTTACTGCGTGTTGCCCGCAATGTATTATCTTTTCTCTGTTAACTTTAAATTAAAATGCTTCTTATTACAAAGTCTATACTCTAACACATATCATCAACGTACTGTTGCATTTACTGTGTGAGGGTATATGGTACGGCTGAAGCTGCCTCGCATTGGCGTCTGACTGTTGTGTCAAGGTTTTCAATTGGCGGAGGATCAACCGAGTGCAGTCATTCAGCGCTGTCTGACTACACACACATCGATGGCACGCCGTGCGGAGCGGGCACCGAAGTGAGCGCTAGCTCTGATCATGTGAAATTTAAAATGCTTTCATGTGGGTCTGTGAGTAGGTGCTGGATTTTTTTATTTATCAACGGATAAGCGAAAAAGGCGACCTTTACTAGACAATTGGTGGAGGAGATATCAGGGGTAAAATTCTGCAAGCAAAGAGCAAAATGAAAACGTTTAAATTTAGATAGAGGGTAGGAAACAAATATCTCTCAGAGTTGAGTGGACTGTTTGACACGATTCCCCCCTTCCCATCTTTTTGAAGGCGAGTGAGGTGAAGAGGAGAAAGGACAGGTTGATGGAGAGGTTGACTTGTTATTGAGGGACCACTTGACATCGAACCAACACGTTGCGCTCTCGAGAAGGACGGACTAGCCCCCGTTGGGCTTGAATCTAAACGGTCTATCAATAACTACCAAGAACTTGAACCTGATAAGAGCTTGTATCACCCAAGGAGTGAAATCACCCAATCTGCAAGTTGGTTGAAGTAGTGGTGTCCGGAGTTTGTTCACTCGTGAACGTGGAGGTTACTATGCCACAATGAATCCGCTTCAGTTTGCCATCCTCTGTGGAATTTTGCATACGCAAGTAATAGGTGAGTTGGATGTAAGAGTTATTTGTGATTAGGACAGCTAAAGTTATAAAATGTGCTTATTAGTGGTACAGAACATATATTAATAGAAGCTAATGCAACAGTTTAAGGTATCATTTTCAGGAAGGAATTCCTGTTATTGCTTCTGCGACCATGGAAGTCTATTGTCTGAAGTGGCAGCAGTTTGATATGATTCCACTTGTTTCTATTTAATAAAAAAAAAGACTGAAGAATTATAGCGAAGATATACAGAGCAAAAGCATCTAGGTCCATCAAGACCACTCAGTTGATGCTGGATGCATTGCAAGTAGCAGCCATTACATATACTGAAGTATCAATTAACGTGATGCGTTGCGGCAGGACTTAAATTAATTCGTACAGGCTTTAACCAGATCGTGATTCAATTACTCACTTTCATGCCTTTAGTCGAGTAATTTCATTAATTCGTTGGTCAAATGATACACTACAATGTACCATATCAAATCAATTAATTGGCTTAATCAAAGTATGAAATCAAAAATATTTCACACAGGTGGCTGTACTTTGTCAGGTCATACCTGTCCAACATCCTCCCAAAATACTTACATTATCTGTTATTTAAGATGTTTTACTTTTAAGACCTTGTCAGATACCCTTAAAACTCCACATTCCCAAGAGCTCATTACTTGTCTGTGATTATACATTTGAAAGAGCCACTGGTCAGGTCTGCAGTGGAACCTCAGTGCTAGTACTACAGTCAATTAAGGACTAATTAGGATGATGACCTCCTTCAGCTCCTGGTTTTGCCACAAGTAGACAAGCATCTGTGGATCACGCTCAGTAGGTTAGGCTGGTGTGGCATGCATGATTTTCTTGAACATGTTCTGTTGGAGACCATACTTTCAACATGGCAGCTACTTTCAGCCTGCTCTGTTTTTCACTGTTGTCCTTAGGTTAGAATTGTAACACTAATGACAAATGTTAAACTACCCAACATTTGAAAGCAGTTCTTTCTTCATGGGAGACACTTTTATGCTTATACCAGATACCAGATGGTTGTGTATATAATTGTAATAGGTCCTGGTCCTATTGAAGACAGACAGCCTTCATAAATGACATTTCTCTAAACCCCAAATGCCCTTCACATTTTCTGCTCTGAGAATAAAATGACAAACTACACGAGTAGATATAATAGTAATTGCATGACAGCTTAAGACCCCCTGGTTGTTCACAGTGCAACTCAAGGACAAAAGTTTCATTTTGACTGATGGTCTGATTGGTGTTTGGTAGATGGTTGCTTTACCATTAAGGTAAAATATGATGGTCAAGGTCAAATATGTAATTGTAGAACTGCATGATGCCTATTTTCATCTTCTTATCAAATTGAGTTGGTGTATTACAGTTTTCTGGCACTGTATCTTTAAGTTAAGAGCTAGGTGAAAGCCTACCCCTCCCTCCAGAGCTGAATTGGCTGGGAACATGAAACAGTTTTATCACTTTTAAGATGTGAAAAGAGGAAGTCTGTCAGGGTTAACACTTGCGGATAAAAGAGCATAAAAACAGCTCTTTTTTTTTTTGATGTCCTTCCCACCTCCAATTTTCCAGCTCAACCACTCAGTTTTTTTTCAGGCTTATTATGGATAGATGTAGGCTGTGCTGTGTGTTTTTGTGTCTGCATGTATATGCATTACTAGTAGACCGCCTCCCTGATTGCAGCCAACCCCTGGTCCAGTTCTGGGCCATGTTTGGGTCGACTGTCTGCCGGTTCTGGGCCAGATCTGGGCCGTGTCTGGGTCGACTGTCTGCCGGATTGGGGCTAGATCTGCACCAGGCCCCACATTCAGCTCTCTGGGCCGCTGAGCTTGAAAGCTGGTTGGGATGAGACAAAGCCCCACATCTGCGCAGACATGGTGGCTCTATTTACCTTTGATTGCTCTGTTTGAACTGGCAGTGTTAAGATTGATTACCCCCCCCCCCATATCACAGGGCTAATTTAAAGTATATTGCCATTACGTATGCATGCATGCATGAGGAGATGGTATCCTCAGTGGCCTTTTCCCTTTTTTATTAACACGTTTTAAATTATTAATGACAAAGAAAATTACATTTAAATGGTGCTGCCATAGTTGTCGGAGAACAAGGCAACATACAGCAGTTATTTTTTATGACTGCTACCAATTGACTTTAGTATAGGAAATTGTTCTCCTTTGCAATTGGATGTGCCAGGGAAATGGCATCTGAAATGGATATGACAGACCATTGGGTGCGGATGGCGGAGCGCAAAAGAGAGTGCTGTTTCTCGTATGCTTGTGTTCTCAGTTTAGCCCGGACTCCAGGAAATATCAGTGAAGCATGACAAGTGACATTTCTGCGCTTACGTGGCCACTGTGCTGATGCCCATTCACATGAACTATAAAGCAGTGAAAAGACTATATGCATGCATGAACACTCACATACAAACACACACACAGACACACACACACACACATAGACACACACAGACACACACAGCACACACACAGACACACAGACTCACAAACACACACACACACATAGTTTCAATCGCCAGAGCTATGTAAATGCATGTACTGTTATTCATACACTGTATACACAGTACAGTTGTGCAGTTGGATATGTACTGCACTGTTGTACTGCATATGTACTGCACACATATGTTCTGAAAATCACAATAAGTTCCTGCCAGCTATTGGCCAGTAACGTAGTGTAGTTCTTTTCTATTTTTTATATCGCCATAGTATTCACAGTAACAAGATGCCTGCTGTAAAAAATGCTTTACATTATCTCCGGTAAATTACCAGAAAAAAAGGCAACAGTAAGTTGCTGTAATACTTTTTTTCAGTACTTTACTGTTTTTTAATCTACATTAGGAATAAGCCTACTGTAAAAAACAGACAGCAGTATCTTACTGGCAGCTATTCGCCAGTAAATCACTGTAATGTTGTTTTAGAGTGATCTACTGTTTAACATATTAAATTGGACCTCTAACTCGTAGACCTCCTAGTGGTTCTTTTCAGTGCGCTTACCTCAGCGACATGGTAGTTGTAATGTGGAGGTTATCAATCCCAGTTTTTTGGTTTAGAACGCAACTTATTCTGTCTCAAATGAATCTTGAACCCTATCACTGTGCAGAACTACTTTGGAGTCTGCCTTCCTCACCATTCAGGTAGACAGCTCACACATTGGCTGGTTATCTTTCAAAATAACCACAGCCATCAAACTTAAAATTTTCAATTAAATACTTTGGTACCACATGGTATACCTTATGTTATCCTTAGGTTAGAATTTGTAACCTAATGTCAAATCTTTAACTACCCAACATGGTTCTTTGAAATCAGTCCTTTCTTCATGGGAGACAATGTTATGTGTATACCAGGTACCAGATTGTTATGTATATAATTGTAATAGGTCTGAGCACAAAGAAAAAGTAAAATATTTGACAGAAGGTCATAGTTCAAAGCCTTCAGGCAATCCTGGGGTCCTTTTGAAGACAGCCTATTGTCTCTTTATGGATTCTGTCAAATGGATTTGTAATTAGCATTGGAGCCCATTAGGTAATGTTTCTAAACAAAGTCCTGTTGAGAAAAAAATATTAGGCCATAGCGATAGGACTATAGTACAGCAGGGAATTACTGTAAATCACAATTGCATTATGGGAAAATGTAACTTACTCAGTGGGAATTTTAGGAATCGCACCAGTAAGGAAATCAATGTCAATTGTTTGTGTGATTTGCTTATGAGTTATAATGATTGATTTTTGTGGAAAATTGCTATTTGTGGAATGGTGTAAACAAGTGAATGATGATATAAACCACTAGCAAATGCCTTAGCTACAACACATTTCATCATATATGCATCCTGGGTATGGAACCCATGGTCGTGATGGTGTTGTCACTCCACCGACTGAGTTACTGTAATTCACATCTGCTTTTAGTACCACCTTAAAATGAATTCTATCAATTAAAACAAAGATTCACTTCGGAAATGTTAAAAAGGCACTGTTAGCCTATGTTAAAACTATAAACAAGCTTTAAAATGTTGTCATTATTTGTCATTTTCAAAGCCTTTTAATGTAGTAAGCCACTTCATAATGATGATGATGGTTTTTGATTGAAGGAATTTTAAAGAGGTGCTATCCAACTATTTGTTGAAGCTTTTCTTGTGTTCTTTTCTATTAACTTTAGTTAATGTCTTTAATGTAAAGTTTTGTTTTTGTTTTGTATTTCAAAATAATGAGAACAGATTGGAATTGGAAGGCATGCTGTTCACCGGGAGGACAGTTAATGAAGTAGCACAGTGGGCTAAAGATGGATAATGAAGTCTGTATGCTGCTTGTACTTTAACTTTGTTCAATACAATAGACTGCTCAGAAGTTCATAAACAGAAATGAGAGCACTGTAGCTTCTTTGGGATGTAAAGCCTACACCTGTTAACACGTCGGCACCTGACCAGCTTTATTTATTCACATACTGTGCCTAGATATGTAAGGTCACTTGAAGACATGTGGCATTCAAAAACACCCGTACTGCACCATAATCCGGCAAAGAGCTTAATATGCATTGTGCATCAGTTTATATACTGTATATTGGCACACTTTTGAGAGCTATGCTGCGAACACTTTTGCACATGGGTCATGAGTCAGAGCAGAGAAATGAAAAAGTTCTGACTTCTGATTTATTATTATGTCAGTTTTGCTGTTTTCCAGCTTTTCAATTTCAATTCAAATCAACTGCATTCGTTTATATAGCACCATCAACAATGGAAATGGTCCCAAAGCACTTTATAGAGGCATGCCCTGAACCCCTAGAGCAAGCTTTTCACAGGAAAATGTTATATTTCTCCACATCGTGGGATACACAATTCTATGCCGGACATCTGGTCTACATAATATATAATGCATTCATGATGTACAGTAATGCACTACAAAGCAGTTACACAATAATGTACTGTATAAATCACAGTAAAAAAGTGCAGATTTCACAAAAATGTCTAACAGTGTGTGCAATGATCCACTTGACTGGCCAACAAACCTTATGAAGTCAAAGTGAAATGGACCGCCCCTTCAATTCTTTACATCCCAGTTACACTTTTAAATGCAAGGAGAGACAGTAGCAAGTACTCTTCACTCAAAACTGACAGTATTTTATTAGTACTGCTTCCAGTACTAATAGCAGTCACTTGAAAGACCAAGGCACTGAATGCCTAAGCCTTAGATGATGAAGGCCACAAACATTAGCTGTGCTGTAGGTGTTTTTCTCTCTCTGTCTCTCTCTCTCTTTCTTTCTCTCTCTCTCTCTCTCTCTCTCTCTCTCTCTCTCGCTGTGTGTGTGGGA
>NC_045159.1:11242574-11245074 GCF_900700415.2 Clupea harengus | reverse complement strand
ACACACACACACACACATTCCAAAGTGCCACCACCATTACCCAGATCTTAAAGGAATAGAGCACTTGACTGAGTCTCTTAATCAAAAAACTAATTGGACATAATGACTCCTTCACTCCTGTCTGTCAGGGTGAGTATTGAGCAGCCTGGATCCTGGTGGCACGGCTCTCGTGCTGCCTGTCAGAAACACACACACACACACACACACACACACACACACATTAGTTGTCCCACTGCCCCTTTGGTCCCTCGCTTGTTCTCTCTTACCCACTCACAGAACACAGCCTCTGAGTCACTCACAGTTAGTCACCCACTCACTCACTTACTAATTCATGCACTCAGACGATCAGTCGATCAGTGGCTTCAACACCCAACTGCTTCCTTGTTCACTTTTTCACTTTCTCACTCACTCATTCACACACTCTCCCATCCTTCCATTCACCCACTCACATATTCAGTTTCACTCATCCACTTCCTCACCTACCTATTCACTCATTCATTCACCTACTCACTCACCCATCCACTCACTGCTATGCAGTAGGAGTGGTCTTTTACTGCTTACTGCACTCTCACTGCTTAGTCATGCATTCACTCAGTCATCTGTGTCCTCACTCACTCATCCATGACCATTCATGCACTCAATTACTTTTTCATTAATTTTTCTCACTCACTCACTCACTGACTCACTGAATATATGTCATGCTTGCTCACTCAGCTCACTCATTCAGTCACTCAAGCATGCATTCATTCATCTATCCATCCATCCATCCATCCTTCCATCCATCCATCCATCCATCCATCCATTCATTCATTCATTCTCATGTTTTCATTCAATCACCCAAACCACTCAGTAATCAGCCAGTCATCCCCTGACACACACGCCCTGACAGCCAGCTACTCCATACCTGAAGAGAGAATGTGGAAGCTGCAACAAACTGTGTACATCATTACTAAATACTAGGAATAACCAGTGCTGCTTCTGTCCATTAGTTCAGTAATAATGTATCTGTGTAAAATTAGTAGAGATTTGAATAACAGATTATAGAGTATAACACTTGTTGTGGATTACCACACATATGTGGATCACCGAAAACTGTGGTATAATTAAGCAGGATGAAGTTTCAAATAACACTGTTTGGACTATGTCTAATGAAGCTAAATTTCGAATAGTAGAATTATTTTGAAATAACACTCTAACCCTCCTCTTCCTTCCCCGCTCTGTCCTCAGGCTCGCGGCTGCGTCAGGAGGACGCTCCTCCCCGGATCGTGGAGCACCCCTCCGACCTGATCGTGTCCAAGGGGGAGCCGGCCACCCTCAACTGCAAGGCGGAGGGGCGCCCCGCTCCCACGGTGGAGTGGTACAAGGACGGCGAGCGGGTGGAGACGGACCGGGACAACCCGCGCTCCCACCGCATGCTGCTGCCCAGCGGCTCGCTCTTCTTCCTGCGCATCGTCCACGGCCGCCGCAGCAAGCCCGACGATGGGACCTACGTCTGCATCGCCCGGAACTACCTCGGCGAGGCCGTCAGCCGAAACGCGTCCCTGGAAGTTGCATGTGAGTACCAGATGACGCCTGCCTATTGTGGTGTTGCTATGTCATGTGGTTGGCTCAGTGGGTGGAAATAAAGCTTGCAGTGTTGTGAGAAGGTTTCTGAAATCAGGAAAAGAAAAGAAAAACACATCTATAAGGAAAGAGATGGATTGGTTCAATTTGCTGGCTCATTAGTTGGGTTTACAAGCTCTACGACCTCTACACAACCACAACATTGTTTTGTTTGAAATAATGAAGAAAATTGTTTTCAATCAGTTTCTTGTTGTAGAATGCCAAATTTGAGTTTGTGGTGCTGGATCTTAACCACATTATTGCTCTATAGATCACTACTTCTGTCGTCACTGACTTGCTTCATGTCCTCCTTAAAAAGTAGTGAACCTCAACAGAATGTGTCACTTCCTGGGCAAGGTCCCTGAGGGTCCATTTGTTGGCAGTCTAAAGTGTCTTCTAAAGTGATCTCTCTCATTAGAAAGCACAACGACCCGGGACAGAACAACCCTCAAACGCTCCCCAATGTCACTCTGACTTCCCTCTTAGCGTGTGCGTGGGTTGGGCAGAGGTCAGGCACTCAGGAGGGGTCAAAGGTTAGGTGAAGTTGACATGGGAGGGGGGGGGGGGGGGGTGGGCAGTCTTTTAGAGGGGGAAGTCTGCCAGCCATATGGGACGGTATGGATTTGGTGTTGGGTGGCAGGCTCGGCGCATCATCGGTGGGTCAGGTTTCTGTTTCGGTGGTGCCTGATAGAAGGAAAGGGAAGAGGAAGGGAGAGGAAGAGAGGATGGGAAAGGACTGTATCTTCCTCTGTACGCTGGAGTGCTGACTGCCCTAACCTCATCGGTAGATTTCTGTGTACTCGGAGTCGGTGTGGCAGCTGTCACAGTATAGTGCGGAGAGGCTCGAATGAAGGAAGGGTTGTTGTCGTTTTTTTGTTCAACCAGAAGGGAAAAAAGA
>NC_045159.1:11230074-11237574 GCF_900700415.2 Clupea harengus | reverse complement strand
CACCTGGAGCTCTGCAGGCCTCTGCCTCCTTCCCGCTGCTTCCTGTGCAGGCGAAACTGCTGAATGCATCGTTTACTTTCATCACCATCCATCTCTCTGTCTCTCTCTCACCGTGAGCTGAGCCCTATGCATTCTTCGCCTGTCATTATCCACCATTCATTCCGAAATGTATTTAATGATCCTTAACGTTCACCACAAGTGTGATCCGTGCGAACCTCGTGCATATTTCTTGAGGGGGGGTGAGATGCTCCGACAAACATTCCCCCTGGGGGAGTCTTGTGCTGAGCTGCAAGATCTCACAGATCTCCCTGTAAAAGGTGGTATTCCAACACCGGTGTTATTGCCTCTGGCTTTAATTTGTCATTTTATTTTCCCCCTGAATTATTCAGTGGATGAGCGAAGGCACCAGGTTTTGATGGTGAAGGTAATGATATTAAAAGAGAGAGAGACAGAGAGAGTGGGTTTGGGATGGAGCGAGGATTGGAGTTGACTAGTGTTGTTTTGCCCCGAGGGAAGTTGGCATCGGTGGGGAGGGGGCTCTGGCAGTGATGGTCCCGGTGGTAGGACGTTGCCGCAGCAAGGTTAGAGGGTGCCGTAGACCACCTCCCGCTGGTGTGTCAGCGCCGTTGGCGGTCTGCTTTAATAATAATCATCACATGCTGTCCACCCTGCCAGCTGTCACGTCACGTAGCCTGTCTTGAGCTCCATCTCGAGCTCTGTCAGGTCCCAGCCGTTGACTGCAGCTGAGCCCTATTTCAGTAACACACACACACACACACACACACACACACACACACGTATACACACTCAAACACACATGTACACACACACTAATGCTTATATGTCTGCATACACACATAGTCATATGCACACAAAGGAATACACATACATGCACACGATAGAACATGCACATAGATCTACATACAGATAAACCTGCCACACACCCTCACTAACAAACACACACACACACATTGCAGACACTTCAGCAGCTTCTCTTTCCCCTTTGCACGCATTCTCCCCCAGACCATAGAAATGTGTGTGTGTGGCGGCGGGTGGCATTAGCCACAGGTTGTCTCTCATGCTATAATAAGAGACAGATTTCATTAAGGATTGGGTGATGAGTGACAAGAGCTACAGGGTGGGGCAACAGAATTCTGAGAGTGTTGATTGGAACCCCCACCCACACGCACACACACACACACAATTCACACGCATGGACTGACATAGACATACGCATGTATACACTACCACAACCTACACCCGGTCTCCCTCATGTACACACTCTATACACACTCTATATACTACTCTTGACACTTTTTTGGTCAGGCAGTGGCTCCGCTGGGTGCTGGAGCTATTCAGGGGACTCGCTAACAGGCACATCAACATGCTTACAGACACAGACAGATGGGCCGCTCTGGGAAGAAGGCTTTGATAGGCATTGATGAGCTCGTCTAGGCAGGCAGACGGACGGACACGAAAACGCAGACAGAAAATATGGCTTTGCAGGGACAGAAGAGGGACAGTTGTCCTCAGAGCCGGTCTGTTTTGCTGTCGTTGTTCAGTCAGCCAATGTTGATGAGCTGACCTGTGCTGAAATATTCAGGCATGCTGGTAAATGTCAAGAAACTCAGAGTGCCCTGTGTTTTGGGTGCTCATTAAAAGTCCGTAGCATGAGCAGCAGGAAGTGTAGGTTATCTCTTGTGTATTGTGTGGCGTATCATATGTGTTTCATCAGCAGAGCAGGGTGGCTGGTATGACCCGTGGTGCAATATTGTTAGTGTTTGTTTCAGTCACGTACCGCTCGGGTCCACTTACTTTTGGCCCAGAGCCAGCCATCATCATGACTAATAGGTTCTCTCTCTCTCTCTATCTCTCGCTCTCTCTATCTCTCTCTCCCTCTCTCGCTCGCTCTTTCTCTCTCTCTCTCCCTTTCTCTCTCTTTCTCTCTCGCTCTGGCTCTCCTAATGCTTTCTAGCTCTCTTTCTGTCTGCCCATCTGTGCCTGTCTGTGGTGCTTTCTTGTTCTCTCTCTCTCCTCTCTTTTTTTTCCATTTCCAAATCTCTTCCCCTTCCCATTTCCCTCCCATTCCAACTTTCTCTTTCTGTCAGTCTCTGTCCCTGTATGTCATTCCCAATCACTCTCTCCCCCTCACTTTGTCACATTCCTAATCCCTTTCTCTCTCACACACACACTCCTTTCGCATTCACAATTTCTCCCTTTCTCTTTCTCTCTCATTCCCACTCTCTCTCTCTCTCTCTCTCTCTCTCTCTCTTTCTCTTATGCCCTGTATGTCTCTGTGTCGTCCCCCCCCCCCCCCTGTGGAGGCCCTTCCTGTGTGTCCTGTCAGGGTCCTGACCTTGGCGACGGTATCAGGCAGACGACACCCATAATCCCCTCTGTCTGTGCTGCTCGTCCTGTCAGTGCGCCGCTCCTTTGAGTGGCGGGGTCAAAATGCCGTGAACTACGTCCGCCGGAGCAGATCACGCCGCCTGACAGCTAACACTGTTTTGGGACTGTCTGTGTGTGTGTGTGTGTGTGTGTGTGTGTGTGTGTGTGTGTGTGTGTGTGTGTGTGTGTGTGTGTGTGTACACATGGGGGTTTGCTGTTGCCCGTCACAACACTGTCATCACCCTGTAAGACCAGTGCCCCAGCCACTGGCTTACAGACTTTGGCAGTGAGAGAGAGAGAGAGAGGGGGGGGAGAGAGGTAGAGAGAGAGAGAGAGAGAGAGAGAGAGAGAGAGAAAGAGGGAAAGAGGGAGAGTGGGAGGGAGGGAGGAAAGGGAGAAGAGGAGAGAGGGAGGGAGGGGGGAGTTAAAATGAGGGAGGAATGTAGAGTTAGGAGTTTGTCAATGGCTTGACTGTCCTAGGCCCGGGAGAGCGAAAAGGGAGACGGTGGGGACACTTCAGTGGAGCACGATTTACTGTGTCATAAATTTCAGGATGAAAGAGATGGGAAAAATGGCATAGTACAGACTCTCTGTAGACCTCTGTGTGACTCTGTGTGTGTCTGTGTGTGTTTCGTGAGAATTTAAATTTGTTGTGGGAGGTGTGTGTAAGTGTGTGTAATGGGAAAAATTCGATTTGTGTGGGTGTTTATGTGTGTACGTGGACAGAAGAATGAAAGAGTTGGCATTGCAGGCATGCAGCCGGAACTAATTCCCGCATATTTATCTTGGCTACAGCGAGCAAAAGTAAGGGTTAGCGTCTGGTGCTAACTGGACCATGTTAACTCCTCAGAGAGTCTCCCTGCGCGCTAGAGTGAGGAAGATAAGGGGGTAGAATCGGCTGTTAAGTGGACCATGCCAGCTCCTCGGAAGGGACCGCGCCGCAGCACTTTGCGCGAGCGAGTGAGCTTAGCGCTAGCATCTGGTGCTAAATTGGCAATGCTAATTCTGTGGAGCGATGTGTTTTGTTTGAGTGAGTGGGTTCCGGGGAAGCGAGTCTGGATCCTGCTGGCTCACACCCAAGAGGTCCACACACAAACTAGCATCTGTCGGCGCTCTGGCTGTCCAGAAAAAGGCAGAACACAGATATAGACAGTGACAGTACCACAACTTGTCTGTTGTTGTAGTGTGCCTTCTATCATTTGTAACACTCATCTGTTATACTGTTTGCTGTTTTTTGGCATCTTTATATAGGCGTCACTCACATGGGGGCCTTGTTCCCATGACATCTTTTTTTCCTTTATCACATGTTGAAAGCTGTATGTACTATACTGGCAAAGTGATGCCCACATTTTGATTTATCTCTACTTTGCTATATACAGTATATATATATATATATATATACTTATTTTGATTTAACTCTACTTTGCTATATACAGTATATATATACTTCTTTTCTTTTCCAACTTTCTCTTAAGCTCCTTCCTCCTTTTTCCTTTTTCTTTTGCCTTTAAGGTGCGGTCTTCTTCTTGTGTTGTTCAGGTTTTATTACAAATTTATAAAGCATGACTCCAGCTTGGCTATGGGGCTGCTGTTTGGCTGGGCTGGAAGGCTGAGCATTAGGTCGGTAAACAAGAAACGGAAGCGGATAAAAGCGTATATGGGGCATGAAAAGTGCCAAAGAATGGGAAATGGGACTTGGGAGTAAAGTATTCTTGAAAGCGGAAGGTCATAAAAGTTAAGGGATGTCTGAAAGCAAAGGATTGGTGCTCTCCTTTCTCACTCGCTGTCTTTGCCCTCTCAGACACACACACACACACACACATACGCACACACACACACACACAGACACTCACAAACGAAAGTTCACCACACATACAGACACTCACAGATACTCACAAAATGTCATGCTCACAAACACACTCATTCACCCACACACACACCCAACAAACACACACACACACACACACACACACAGACACACAGTCATTCCTCTGATAACTGAGGGGTTAGCAGAGACCCTTAGGCAGACAAGAGCCGGCCTGCAAAGTCAATCAGCGCTTCATTAAGGAGCTAAATGAGTTTGTATGGATTTAATAGCTGACCTGTACACCTGGGCCGTGTGATGCCTGTGCCCAGTAGGACTGGCGAGGTCCTGGCCCACGCTCCATGGGGAAATTAAAAGGCTTTGCAGCGAGGCCATGAGTTAATGGCTTCTGTTTAGTGCCAGTAAAGTCTAGTAATTAGTTAATCAAAGCCTCGCCCACCTCCCCACAACTGCAGCAATCACATAAGCCAGCACAAAATACACAACATGTGAAATACCTTACTGTACAGACAACAAAGCAACACTACACAGTACGGAAACATACATTTTTGGCCAATTCAGCTTCAAAACACACAGGAGTATAGAATCAATAAATGATATTACTCATCACATAGTGTTATGTGCAGAGTCCAGTTGCTGTGTGCACATTTGGCAGAATAGGTGCTGTATGGAATCATGATGGATGGCAGACACAGGTGGATCAGTTAAACAAGAACAAATCAAATCAAAAAGATGATGAAGAAAGAGAAAGAGAAGTAATCTTTCATATTGTCATTTTCACACATATAGTACACACGCACACACACACACACACACACACACACACACACACACACACTGTATGTATTTACAGTCCCTATCCATGTAGCACACCCAGTGCACAAACAGATAGCAACTGCACCAGCAGTGTATATGACGTATGTCACCCTCAAGTGAGCAATGATGTTTGGCAGAGGCACCTTTAATTCTTCCTCTTTTTCTCCCCTAAGGTCTTTTCTCTGTCTCTCCCAGAGTGTTCCTCTCTCCTCCCCACTGTCTTTCTCTTTCTCTTTCCTCTCCGACTCTCCTTTCGCTGCTGGGGGTTATGGAGTGAACATCTGCACTGTCAGGCAGAGTGCCTCAGTAGTAGCTGCATTATTCATGGGCCTTACCCCACAAACCTGTCTTTATCTAGGCCAGAGAGCTCCAGCACCATCTCCCTCTCTCTCTGAGCCCTTCTCCCATGCCGCCCTTCTCCTTCTGCCAGCCATGCTCCCAGAGACCCCCGCAACCCCTCTCTTCTCCTTTCTTCTCTTCTAGGCGTTCATCTCATGTGGTGACATCATTAAGGGGAGGAGGGGGGGGGACCTCACCCCTACCCCCCAAAACCCACTCATCTGAGATGTCATGAAAGATTCAAATATAAACTATCAAAAATCCTGTTTAATTCATGAATACTGGCACAGGTTTGCGGCTCAGAGAGATAAGGTTTATTCCAGCAGTTCAGTCTCTCGTCCAACTCTCTCTCTCTCTGTCTCTCTCTTTCATTCTTGCTTTCTTTCTTTCTCTCTCTCTTTCTCATTACCCCTACCTAATTTCCCTCTCCTTCTTGTGTTCCGTCTCTCTTTAATTGCTGTTTTTTGTCTTCTTAATTTGACATGATTCCCATTACTGTTAGACGTGCTGCGGCAGGCGGGGGCAGACAGCTGTGGGGAACAGCTGCATGGCGACTTGCAGCACCTCTTGATCCTGTCAATCAGATGTTGTTTGTCTTCATTCACCCGCCCGGGCGCTACTGGTAGAAATTGATTGGCTCTCCAGTCAATCACACACGGCTCATGTTGTATATGGTTGAGGTGAATGTTGGGGAGCACCCTCACTCTTGCGGGAGGTTTCCATTGGCAACGGAGAAGCACAAGATCCAGATTGTGGTGGGGGAGGGTTGATTGGCGTGGGGGAAGGATGGGATCAGGGGGGGGGGGGGGGGGGGTTGGGTTTCTGGAGCCCCAGTAGCTCTAGGGGTTCCACCCCCCATCATCTAGCATTCTCTCTTCAGCTCCAGAATGTCTCCCTGTTTCTCAACCTCACTGCTGGTGTCTTAGACTTGGCTCAGTTGATAGGTGAAAATTCACCCTAGTTACCTCAGGACTCCGGAGCTGCATATAAGTATATTTATTAGACAGACAACAATTGCAATCGGGCTCACTCCCAGCACAAGGCTGAAAGTGAAGCAATCATAAACACATCGCACAAGGTTTATATAGACAGAAGTTTAGCGTTCAGCAGAGATAACCACGTGGTGGATTTCGGACGTCCGAGGCAAGGATGGAAGTTTTGCAAGGTCGGAAGAAGCACAGTTCGACCCTTCTTATCACTTCTGGTCTAAACATGCTCTTGTATATGCAGACTAAGTGGCACCTAATATTCTAAGTTACACACACGCAGAAACACAGAAAAGCCATGTTCCATACATTCTTAAGTAATTAACAGTGTTTGCAAATTATCTCCATCATCAGTCTTTGACCACATTCCCACTCTCTGTAGGGCCCTTGCTTTTAAAACTATAGACACACACACACACACACACACACACACACACACACACACACACACACACACACACACACACACACAGCCACACACACACACACAGCCACACACACACACATCCATCGAATAACTTTTACCAGACAGCAATATGAAGGTTAACATGTCCTTCACATGGCTTGTAATACGCTCTCCAGTGGTATTTGATGTTGTCATTCAAGTACATTCAATGCATGTACTTCCCATACCACTGTGTAGACCATGCCTTTTTTTTACTAGTTCCACAATTCCTCTTCTTTGTTGTAGCACTGATATTATCCTTAGGAGTGTGGCACACACACTAGCTCGACTAGCGGTACTAGTCTCACTGACGTGTGTGGACCCAGGCTCCCAACGCTCCTCAACTTTCTGTCTGTCCTTCTGCGTGACCTCGTGACAAACGTCAGCGCTGCTCCCTCAGCTGAAGACAATGGCCCCCCGAAGCCAGAGCGCCAGGTTGAGCGTTCTGATTGGCGCGCCTCCTTCAGGAACAGAAGGAGCAGAAATTAGTGCAGAGTCCTGTGCCGAAGTGACGCTGTCTCACGCTCCACTGGCTAATGCTCTCCTGGCTGTGGGTGTAGATGTTTAGTCTTAGGGGACAAGATGGAGGAGTAGGTGTGTGTGTGTGTGTTGGTGGGGGGGGGAGGGACGGGACAAGAGGATGACCGCTTGAAGTATATGAAAGAATGGCCCCTCTCTGTATCTTTCTCTCTCTCCCTCTC
>NC_045159.1:11217574-11220074 GCF_900700415.2 Clupea harengus | reverse complement strand
GGAAGTGGCTCGTTCGAAAGGAAGAAGTGGTGGTGTCTGTGTCTGTGTCTGACTGTGTATGTCTGTGTGTGTGTGTGTGTGTGTGTGTGTGTGTGTGTGTCTGTGCCAATGATTTGATCGAATGGGTGACAGTGTATGTCTCACCTCTTTTCATATTGACAGTGTATGTCTCACTTCTCTTCAACTTGACGGAACATTGCTATTCCATTATTCATGGTCGGAACTGGCATGCATTTTCACACTTTTCACACCTGCACAGTGTCTTGTGAATTCACGTGTGTGCAATGTGTCTGTTCTTTTGCTAACTCCCGCACTTGTTTGTGGTCACATAGCACATTAGCCGAACTCCACCTGTATGTATGCCGTAATTAAAGAGCAAAAGGTAGCCTATTATCAAGCTAGTTGATCCCTGAGTGTACTTCAGTGACATCCGAGGACTAATAATCCCAGAGAGATCAGGGCCCTTTGTGGTGGGTGTTGCTGGTGTCAGAGAGCCCAGGGCCGCAGAGGAAATGCTGGCATGGCATTAGAGAGCGCTTGTCTGCTGCAGAGGTGCACATTAATCACATCAGGTAGTTGGCGCCGATCAACATGATGGACGGCGACAGTGAGGACAGGTGTGTGACAGCTCATAATCTGTGTGTGAGGACGCTAGGGAGAGACGGCCACCACGCCTCCTACGCACACACACACACACACACACACACACACACACACACACATATGCATGGATGTCCTCTATGGGACTGTGTGTGCAAGTGTACAGGTGAGTGTGTTCATGCAGACACACATTTAGTATTGGAATGGTGTCTTTCAATATGGATGCATGGACACGACAGAGTGGGAATGTGTGAAGAGCGTGAGAAGGCAGTATGTGGGGACCCAGAGGCCTCTTAGTGCTGATAAGCCAGTATGTGTGTATGATCTACTGTGTGAAGACATGCAGTGCCATGGGTATGTGTTTACGTGACTGGGTATGTACTTGTTGGGGTGGAGCTGAATGATGGATATTTCATGATAGTGTGATAGAAGTTTAGCCTATGTGTATGTGGGTGTAAGCCCTGTGTGCTTGTGTGGGGCCGTGTGACAGAGACGTTGTGAGGCAATGTGTGTGAGTGTGTGCATGCATATGGGTCTGTGTGTGTGTGTATGTACAACATATACGTTGTGTGTGTGTGTGTGTGTGTGTGTGTGTGTGTGTATGTGTGTGTGCTCTGAGCCATGCCTCCCTCTCCCCCTCCCCTCTCCAGATGGCTCTCTATCTCTCTATCTCTGGGAGAGTGCTGACACCAGATGTGCTGTGGCAGTTCGGGGCCTGCAACCAGCTGGGCTCACACTGCCACTGCTCTCACTAATGAAAATGGCTCTGCTCTTATTCCCAATGTGTGTGTGCGTGTGTGTGCGTGTGTGCGTGTGTGTGTGTGTGTGTGTGTGTGTGTGTGTGTGTGTGTGTGTGTGTGTGTGTGTGTGTGTTCCTGTGCACTGCATAGTTCTATGTGTTTGATTGTGGGTCTGTGTGTAGGAACGTGTGTGTGTGTGTGTGTTTGTTCCTGTGCACTGCATAGCTCTATGTGTTTGATTTTGGGTCTGTGTGTAGGAATGTGTGTGTGTGTGTGTGTGTGTGTGTGTGTGTGTGTGTGTGTGTGTGTTTTTTTGGGGGGATAGTGATTATGTCTTTATGTGTGGTACTATATTGGCATTTGGGCTTTCATCTGTTGAAATGTATTGTACATGTGTGTCATTTTCAGACTGTCTCTATGCTTGCTTGGCAATGCACTTTGCGTGTCTGTGTGTCTCTGTCTCCGAGATGTGTGTGTGTGTGTGTGTGTGTGTGTGTGTGTGTGTGTGTGTGTGTGTGTGTGTGTGTCTGTCTGTGTGTGTGTGTGTGTGTGTGTGTGTGTGTCTGTGTGTGTGCATGTTTACATGTGCAAAGTTTTTATGACTCTAATAGACTACTGCTGTTCATGGTTTGTTCATCCTAAGTGAAGCAGTAAATCCTGTTAGTTAATGGAGTCTTAATGTAAAGCTTTTCACTCCACCACCCCTGTACTGTAAGTCTGCACGACACTACTCCCACATCATAAACATCATCATCAACCTCCACCTCCCATCCTCCCTTCATTCTGTAAGAGCATCATCAATAATTCCCACAATTCTTTACCTGACTTATTCAAAAGATTGTTCATTAATTCATCGTCACTGTACCGAATCAGACATCACTATGTATAACACAAAGTGCCTTTTGTTTTATAGAATGGAGGAAGCGCTTGAGGCGGACAGGAGATGTAATAGAATAACATCTCTTTTCCTTCATTTACTTAATGATGAATATGAATGGAGACCAACACGCTGTGTGCCTTCAGTGTTGGAGAAATTAGAAGCATATAGGACCCGGGGACTGCCCTCAGCAACAGAATGTGTAGTCAACAAGGGATTTGTTTTGTGGCTTGCAGGAAAAAAATAAATAGCACAGCTTTTGCTTTTGGTGGTTAATGGTCAA
>NC_045159.1:11202574-11205074 GCF_900700415.2 Clupea harengus | reverse complement strand
TTTGGTGCATGCATCTTCACAATGGATCACCGTATATCTATACTCTGTATGCATTTCACCTCATATTGTAGTATTATTACAGTAGGTTCATGTTGTGAATTCTGTTGTGGAGCCCTCCTGAATGAGCCCCCATTCCAGCCCTACACCTGTCCCAGTGTGCTCCAGTCAGCTGGGTGTGTTTGTGTGCACTCAAGGGCATGTTCCCACTTACTGCTGATGGGAGACATTGTGTAGGGCAGCACGCTTCTCTATCCATCATGACAGTATCTCTGTCTCTCTCTCTCTCTCTCTCTCTCTCTCTCTCTCTCTCTCTCTCTCTCTCTCTCGCTCCTAGCTGTTTCTGACTCTCTCTCCTTGTCTCTTCCCAACTCAAATAACACACACACACGCACATGCACACACTCCTGATTTTATGCAGGAGACTACAGTGACATGTCCAGAAACTCCCTACCGGGTCCCCCCATACCATTAGCTTGCTAGGAGCTTTGTAATTAGGCTACAGCACAACAACACCGTTAAATGCAACTACCCGTCACAGAAGGCTATTTGAAACAAAAGCACAGGTGATGGGAGGGGAAGAAGACAAATTAAACAGTGGTTAATGAGAATCTGTTACAATGACTGAGGGTATGTGGCAACAATTTAATTATCCCTGCAGATTCATGGGTTGTCAGTTCGAACAACAACTAGCTAGCCAGTAACTTAATAATAATAATAATGAGTGTACACCATTAACTTGCTAGGTATTTTGGAAGGAGTATTTTGGAACATCTTGGCTGCTACTGTTATTTCCCTGCTGTCATCTGGTTTGAATCATCTGTTTTTAGATCTTGAAATAGGCCTATTAGTGGATGTGAACTGTGCTGACATTGGGCCTCATTCTCGAACGCAGTTAAGAAGAATTTAAGAAGGAATTTCTTCTGAACTCCACTTACGATGTTTTTTGGCATTCATGAAAGTTTTCTCATCTGGGATTCGTTCTGAACTTCAGAAGAAGTTCAGAAGGCGAAATAGCAGTCGTAAGTCGCCCAGAGTTTTCTCTAAATGCAATTCCTCAAAAAAACACCAGATGCCCCACGGTGCCACTCCGTGTTAGAAGGGTTAAGGGCTGAATTTGTGAGAAATCGTTGGTGATTGCGTTCACATCAACTTTACAGACATCCTCGGATTTCAATAATTATAATAATAATAAATACGAGAATATTTGTATCAATAACAATTATGTTTCACATTTATAGTCATTATAGTGATTCTACGAGGCATTGTGATTAATAAAAGCACTACACGAACACTGCAAATGTAAGTGAATAAATAAATAAGCACTAAACTCAATCGCGTGGATATAGCCATAGTGGAATAGAATGGACACATCTACATTCTGCAACAGTACCTCCACCTTTGCACCGGTGAAGTTAGATCTGCGTTTACTAGACCAGTGCTCGCTTTCCGCTTTGACATGACTCGCTTTCGAGTTGCTTTTGCGTGGATTCGGTATATTCTGAAGGCACACGTCACTACGGTTGCGTGCCCTTATAAGGAGCTGGCGGGGCGTGTATGTATGCAAATCCAGGTGCACGAGAACGCACTTTCAATTTAAGAGTCCTCATTCGGGGGAGCACAGCTGGGAATACTTCGGCTGCGTAAGAACACATTTTCAGGCGTTCATGAATCAGGCGTAGGTCTTTTCTAACGTTGGTCTTCCGAAGTCCGTAAGAAAACATTTCAGAAGAAACTTCAGAAAATGTTCGAGAATGAGGCCCATTGTTCTTGCACACCTTATATCCAACAGGCACACCCAAATGAATAGTTCTGGCTAAGCTAAAGTGTTTGTGTGTGTGTGTGTGTCTGTGAGTGTGTGTGTGTATTTGTGTATTTACTTGACTAGATCCAGTTCACCCTTAACCTTTTTCTATCATCCACAGTTGTATTTCTGTGTTCTTGTATTTGAAGCGGGGATCAGATAGGCGTCCTTGTTTACCACATTGTGGTGATAGCAGCACATTATCTGATGCTGAGGACATTTACCCAAGCACCCTGGTGTGAACACTGGCCGCTTTTAGAGCTAGCATATCTTTTTACCATATTTACTCCCTGTAAACTCTCCCTCGTGCCTGAACACACACACACACACACACACACACACACACACACACACACACACACACAGGCATTTCTTGGCATAGGTATGCCTCCCACTGAGATCTATCTATTAATACCCCAGGTAAACAAAGCTCAGAATATCCTGGTCAGTTTGCTGGCTCCAGTGCATGGATCTGATAGGCTTGTGTTTCTCTGTCTGAGTCTGAGTCTGTGCGTGTTTGTGTGTGTGTGTGTGTGAGAGGGAGAGGGAAAGAGAGAGTGAGAGGGAGAGAGAGAAAGAGGGAGAGAGATAGAGAGAGAAAGCACAGATGGTGGCAGGTCTATCCCGTGGCCATGCTTGCTCCCCACTCAGTAAGCTCCCTGCAGAAGCGCGCAGGAGTGGGCGATCAGGGGTCTGAGC
>NC_045159.1:11197574-11200074 GCF_900700415.2 Clupea harengus | reverse complement strand
ACTCCCCTCCAGGTTGTGCCTTGTTGCTGGCCCCCCTGGAGAAGCTGAGGTCCCCTGGGAATCGTGGGATAGCTCTTGCCTTTGTACTTGGAAGGAGTTTTCCATGTTTTGCCAGGAGCTTGTGTGCCTGTTCTCCTCGTATGATCAGGGGGGTCTTGATGCTGTAGCCTGTTTGACTGATGAGTGTGTTCTGCTAGGGCTGCTAAAAATGGAGGGTAATAATAGGTTATCTGCCTTTTTTCCCCCTTCGCTTATTGCCCCCAGGGAGGCAAGCGTACATGCAAGGCATTCTCAACAGGGGCAACTTTTTCTTGACTGATTGCTGATGACTGTTTCAGGGCACTGACATACAAAGTTGTTTATTTATTCAAGAGCCCCCCCCCCCCCCCCATGCAAATACCCCCCCCCCCTCTGTCTCTGCCTCTGCCACTGCTGTATGCTCTCTCTTCTTTTACAGAACACGCCTTTCTCTCACTTTGAAGCTCTTTCACTTTCTACAGTCATTCCATGTCTCACTCCGTCTGGCTTGATGCTTTTCACTTATGTGCACACACAGGACAACAGAGAACACACACACACACACACACACACACACACACACACACACACACACACACACAGAGAGACAGGAGAAGAGATAATACTCTCATCAGCAAATGTGTGTGATTATCATCCTCATAGGGATTTTTTTTTGTCATCATCATTGACAGAAATGGAGCGAGACCCTGAACACCAAGGGAGACACTGACACGCCCATAAGAGACCCGTGCCCTCCCTCCCCTCTTCCCTCCCATCCTCCCCCTCCCTCCCTCTCTCCCTCCCCTGCCCGCCCCGTATTCATAACCCTGCAGTCTCCTGTAAAACACACACATATAAATGTCATCATAGCATATGCTGCCTGGTAATAATCCTGGTAGACGGCTGAAAGGAAACACTCTGTTGTTAGCGGCAACTGCATTTTATGATGATGTCCTGGTGCGCATAGGACTTTTTGGCGGTAATAGGACTGATTAGGTAATACGATAAAGCCAGAGACCTGCGCGCTGTTGTCGCTAGCATCTCTCAGACCTATTGCCTATTTAATAAGGCAGAGGCTGTGCTGCTGAATTTACTGTGCAGTAATGCCCCATCCTCCCTCTGAATCCACAGACTCTCATTTTCTCTCTCTCTCTCTCTCTCTCTCTCTCTCTCACTCCCTCTCTCCCTTTCCCCCCTGTGTTTCTCTCTGCGTTGTTTTGACTGCTGTGAATTATTTTCGGCCTCGGTTCATTTCTGGCAAGCGAGGGAGCACATTTAGGAGTCTAACAGAAGCCATTTATTATTTCTCTCTCTCTCTCTCCCTCTCTCTCTCTCTCTCTCTTATTTTCCATGGGATCATCTGTTTCTGCTTGTGACTGAAACATTCAGCCAGCCATGCTTTTTTTTGTGTGTGTTTTTTAATCTGCTGAGCTGTCTCTGCTGGGTGGGTCGTCCACTCCAGTCTGCTCCACCAAACGCAAATGAGTCAGAACGGAAATGAAAGAAAGACGACCCGCTCGCTCGCTCGCTGGGAACGTACGTTAGAGACGAGCGCGGCGCACAGTGTGTGTACTGCGCTGCCCCGGGATGCCTCACATATATCACACCAGTGGTGTGTGATCATTGTGGTAGCCAGGAAATGTGAGTCTAAGGATTTAATGTGACATCATGTAGAATACATTATATGAGGGTCTACAATATCTGTGATCATTTAAAAAAAATGCTCATATAGTTTTGCCTCTGCAAATGCAGTGCTGGATGTTTTGAACTTTATTACAATACATTATGTATATACAGTAAGTATTATTAGTATTATACATCGTTATAATTATAGTCTATCATAGGCATCCTCTGCCTAGTATACACCATAACATGAAACATAATTGTCATTACTTCTTATTAAATGGGCATAGATTACTATGAGCAATCTAAAAATTGCTGTCTGTTGCAATCTACCATGTTAACGAAGAGGTTTGTTCTTAATACCCCTCATCGGGTAGTAAATAATTGTCCCGTAAATGCTCGCATTATGCATTGTATGCACGAACCAGATGAAAAGCTCAGTAGAGCTGATTTTTAAAGAGAGTTGCTTTAATGCATTTTCCTCCACTCTCAGAGCGGTTAGTCACACATCACAGCCATCAGCATGGACCCGGGTTTCTGTTATTTGCCCATATTCTCAGTCACACATATCAGCTCTTTCGAAGGAAAAAGTATGAACAGTTGACTCCCCTCTCCTCTCCCCTCATAGTCCTACTTTGCATGTTTTTCCTGGGGATTTGAGAGTGTTAGTCAGTGTGTTTGTGTATCTTCTTTTCCTCCTTTTTGCCTGCGTCTAAATATATTCCAGTCCAGTGGAAAAGATTTGGAGCCTGCTTTGGAACTCCTCTCCTTTTTGATCTCTTCCCCTCTCTGCACATCCAGCATTCCGCGCGGCGCAGGACTTTTCATTTGGGAGTCCCCGCGCGCCACCCTCCAGCTC
>NC_045159.1:11185074-11190074 GCF_900700415.2 Clupea harengus | reverse complement strand
GGGGATTGTTTTGGGCTAAATTATGGGAGGAGAAGCACAAGGAGTGATAACGTATTCCGTTGTATGTATGAAAACTCCAGGGGACAGTGCATGTCTGTTTTTGCGGTGAAACATGTCCGCCTTTTAAAAGCAGTTGTAATCCAGACTGCGCGTTAGATGTGTGAACAGGAGAAACGTCAAAAAACAACTAAACCAGTATTCTGAGCACCTGTTTTGCTCATTTGTGCCCTGTTAAAAACAACATTCACTTTTGTTTGCCTTTTTATGTCTTGCCATTGCTTTTTCTCTTCATCCCCTTGCCTGCATGTAGATGCCTGCTATACTATTGAGTCTGTTATAGCTGCACAAATAGTCTGAGTATTTTTATTTTGAGTCGTGTAGAATTACTGCCTTATAATATCTCTCTATTTGATGATACCTCATTAGCATGTACATATATATTTCCTGATTGCTAAACTTTTGATTCCTTTTAATGTCGGTCGGCGGGCCATGATTCCCCTTCAATTGCGCCCCTGATTGAATTATACCGATAAGTTGCGGGTGCCGCAAATTACAGTTAGAGGGTGGTGACATGCGTTGATTACGCGACCAGCCGTAGATTTAGTACATTCAACGTAAAATGAAAAGGCCCAGCGTGCGCTGTCTGTGGACTGGCCGAGTCACTGTTCACACTGCACTTACTAACGTACGCACATCTGCCCAGGTGTGCGCATGTGAGACAGAGACAGACAGAGCATGAATGTGGTGTGTACTTGTGTGTTTTTGGCAAGAGAGAGAGAGAGAGAGAGAGAGAGAGATTATGTATGTCTGGTTGTGTATGTCTGTGTTGGTCTGTATATGCACCTGTGTGCATTTACATATGTGAAAATAGGTACACATGTGCATGTTGCATCCAACCAGATTCTCATCACCCTCTCTTCTTCCCCCTACACACACACACAAACACACACACACACACACACACCCTGTGCTAACAACAGCAGTAATAATTAGCAGACAGGCTTAGGGTGTGTGTGTGTGTGTGGGTATGGGCTCCCATCATAATATCACTGTGGGCTGTGCTTTCCATCTCATTGCCTGAAGTCATTACCTAAGAGAGATGGCCATCCAGGCCAGGCAGTGGCGCGGCTAATCCATTTACACAACTGGATTTAAGCACACACAGCCATCTGAGGCAGACGCCCATCACACACCCAGCATCGCAGAAGGCAGCCCCAAAGTGACCCCTCAGTGCTATTCCCCTTAGTGACGCTTCAACTCAGCAGAGGTTTTTGCACTTTCATTTTCAGACATTCCTCAGACACTAAAGAGACTTACAGGGTATATAGGGTATGTACTATAGATTTCCATCAGTATGTGTGCTTCCTAGGTATTGAACCCATCGCCTTGGTGTTGGTTCAGCTTCAGCTTCAGGAACAGTGACAGGCATAGATGCTTGTTGGAACA
Organism: Clupea harengus; assembly: GCF_900700415.2. NCBI lineage: Eukaryota > Metazoa > Chordata > Actinopteri > Clupeiformes > Clupeidae > Clupea > Clupea harengus. The sequence goes on along the minus strand of NC_045159.1, from coordinate 11,188,628 downwards.
GCATTGTCACTGAAACTGATGGTGTTGCAATGGATGATGTTGAATTAACCATTTTAGTCAACATATTATCCAACTGAAAAATAAGATGTGTTGTTTGGTGGTGTTGTAGTTGTGGTGTGGTATATGCACAGTTCTATAGCATTGCGGTGGAATCTTGGCAGATTTTCAATATTTTTGTTAATCAATAATAAAATGTGATATCGTTTGGAAAATAGATGAGCTGTTGATAGATGAGAAATCCACTTACCAGTGTGATAACATTCCCTTTACCAAGTACACATTTAAGGGTTGCAATTTTTTAGATAAACATCTAAAGCATATTAAATGGTACAGTTACAGCTGGATAAACATTCCCTTTTAATAGCTATCAAAATGATCAGTAACATGTCTGTGTACCAGTCAGCTTAATTTTTCGGCAGGATCAAGACCTCAGTTGCCTTTCAAACAGTTTACTTATTCAAAGCTTCACCTTCAATGCTTGTTTGTTTATGAAAGCACATTGAGCACAAAGCTGAGGTAAATATGGCAGATGTGATAACCAAACATGGACTCAGTCTGTCTCGGCTAAACCATAGCCCTCAGTCTAGGTTAGTGCTGTTTTGTTGTTCTGCAGTAAGTGAATAACGAGCCTGACAGCTTCATCGAGGAGATGTGAAATTGGAGTCTAGACTGGTGTCTCGACAAACTGAAAGCCACTCTGTAACTGAAAACAAATTTTGTGTACGTGTGTTCTAAGCCTCAGAATGTAACTGATATGTAACTCGTTTGACCTCTCCAATCCCATATGTTTAATGAGGTGTTATATTAGGTATAGGGTTACAATGCACTTGACCCGGTGATAGTAGCCTACCTGTAGATCCCCAGCGCAGCATGGCAAGCTACTCTTCCGGAAAGATCATGTCCATGATGGGCTGATGGCTCAGTCTGATGTGACACAAAAGATGTGCTGGACATGAGAACGGTCAGAAGTGCTGACTGCTTTGACATAGCTGAGCCTACGGTGTGTGTGTGTGTGTGTGTGTGTGTGTGTGTGTGTGTGTGTGTGTGTGTGTGTGTGTGTGTGTGTGTGTGAGAGTGTGTGTGAGTGTGAGTGAGACACTGGTTAGTCTAACTGCTGAAACATGCCCTACTTCCAGCACTGACGCTTGCCGCTCCCCCTGTCTGTGTGTGTGTGTAGCCCCAGGGGGAAGCTGCTATATAGGTCAGAGAAGGCGACGTGACTCCAGGTCTCGGCTAGGCACTGGCCAGCGGTTACACCCTCATCGATAGCCTCCCAGTCCACTGTCTCTGTCTCTGTCTCTGTTACTGTCTGTCTCTCTCGCTGTCTCTGTCTCTGTCTCTGTCTCTGTCTCTGTCTCTGTCTCTGTCTCTGTCTCTGTCTCTGTCTCTGTCTCTTTCTCTCTTTGCCCCCCCCCCCCCCCTCCCCGCGGTCCAATTCCAATTTCTCTGCATGTGTTTTTAGTGCACATCTACTTTGTCCTCTCTTTTCTTTTCTTTCTTTCTTTCTTTTTTTCTTTCTTTCTTTCTTACTTTATATGTTCCGTTTCTCTATGTTTGTCTGTCTATTCCTGTACCTGTGCAAGTGGCAGAGTCCCCTTTGTCCCCCCCCCCCGCTCTATCTCCACCCAGCGTGTGCATGTCTCACCAGTGACAGATTGTACGTGCTGATAAACGGCTCTCCTTAAACTTCAGTAGGCATCTCCTCAGGAGTCTCAGGTCTTTAGCCCCCGTGAAGACACATCCTTTACCAACAGCCCATGTTCAGACACACACACACACACACACACACACACACACACACACACACTCACACACACCACAAGTAGACAAAGAGATGAACACACTTCCTAGTTCATTGTTATGATCAAAGACTTTGTAATAAACAGTGAAACTTCCCGTTGTCTAATGACCGTTCCAGTTTGCCGGGCGGTTGTGTGAGGTAATGACTTTCTTATTTTACAAATTGAGAAGCAGAAAGGGCGTAATGAAGGTCTGGCACCCCGCTTTCACGTCAGCGTCCTCAGACGCTATTAGCAGCCACGCTGTGATGCATAGCTTTATCTATATAAATTAGTCATTCATCAATGAGCCACTGCCTTGCTCATCTGGAGGTGTGCCCCAGATATGCCAGATACAGAGACTTTATCTCTCTCTCTCTTTCTCTCTCCCTGTCTGTGTGTGTGTGTATGTGTGTGTGTGTGTGTGTGTGTGTGTGTGTGTGTGTGTGTGTGTGTGTGTGTGTGTGTGTGTGTGTGTGTGTGTGTGTGTGTGCGTCTGTTTCGGTCTCTTTCTCTGTCTGTCTCTCTTTCTCTCGCTCTCTGTAACAACAAACACACACAAATATACACACACACAGACACACACACACACAGACACACACACACAGGCAGACACACACACGCAAACACACACAGAGGGTGTCTCTTCATAAATATTGAAAGAGTGGAAGAGTCAGGGTTCCAGCTGAAAGCACCTTTCATTTTGCCATGCCTTTCATCCCTGCATAATTGACACTCCCTCCTCTCCGCCGCGCCAGATCATCTTCAGCCGCCGCCGCGGCTTCCAAAAGCTGTTAAAATCCTCGTTCTCTCAAATAAGCCCCCGCACGTTCGCTATTAGTTTGTTTTTTCCTCCTCTGATTCTCGTTGGCTGCCATGTGGCGTTTGTTTTTTAACAGGCAAAGGGCCTCCTTTGTTTGAAACGTGTGACAATGAGCATTCATGGAAAGAGTGTGAGTGCGAGGCTAGCTGTTGTTAGCTCCTTACCCTAAAATGGCCTCTTTGCTCCCCCCCCCCCCCCCGCAGGTACGAGATGAAGTACGAGAAGGAGGACTTTGTGTTGAGGATCAAGAAGGTGGCGGCGGGGGATCAGGGCGCCTTCACCTGTCTGGCTGAAAACCGGGTGGGCAAAGTGGAGGCGTCGGCCACGCTCACCGTCCGAGGTCAGCACCCACGCACCTCTCACATATGGAAAACCCATTATACACCAAACACAGATACACAAACAAACACAAACAACAAACAAACCGGAAATCAGATACGATCGCCTGCAGTCAATGACAGATGTCCTTCGTGGTAGCGGATGTTGTATAGTGGAGGACCCTCAATAACCAAAACACGAAGACAAAAAACAAACACACACAAAGCAGGAAGTCAGATATGAACTCCTTCACTCAGTGTGACATATCACGACAGGAATCCCTCATGGTAGGTAGCAGATGATGCTTTTTTTTGTGTAGTGATGAGAGCTGTAAAATGGCGGTTGTTTTACCCTGGAGCAGCCGTCTAGTTTGAGTGTGAGTTCCCAGTGGCACCTGCTGCAGAGGATCAGGGTGTGTGTCAGACAGAGCTTTCAGCTTTATTTGAGGGGCAGTTGATTTATCTCAGCTGGGCTTAGCCCTGTCTGCTGCAGCTCCCTACCCCCCACCTGTGCATGTGTCATTCCTCTCGTGCTGGGGGTCCTAAGCCCCGATCAGTCACACACACACACATATGTGATCACACACACACACACACACACACACACACACACACACACACACACACACACACACA
>NC_045159.1:11172574-11180074 GCF_900700415.2 Clupea harengus | reverse complement strand
TGTCATTATCCCAATCTTGAAGAGAGGCTGTTGTGAAGATACACAGAAAGAGTGAAAGAGGGAAAGATAGAGTGAGAGAAAAAGAGAATGGGCGAGAGAGAGAGAGAGAGAGTGAGAGGATAGAAAGAGGGGAGGGTGTGAATGTGTTGAGAGGTGCCGTGAAGAAGCCACGCTAATTAGCCCCCTCGGCGAGGCATTCTTAATCCACACCTTGTAATTAGTGATCGGAGGTGTGATGGGATGCCACGAGCCTGGGCCATCAACGGTAGCCTCCCCTACACGGCTCGTTATTTAAACAGGTACCCGCACTCAAAACAGATCAATCAAACAACACACCTCGGGTGGGTGGGGGGGCGGTGGGGTGGCCATGGTGGGCCACTTCACCAAAACTCTCTAATTGCCAAGGTCAAGGGCAGGTCGGCGATCCGGAGACGCGCTACCTATCAACGCCTTCCGCGGCTGACAATGATGGTGACGAGGATAATGATGATGTTACACCTCACCCACCGCTGCTCTGTCTTCTCCCTCTCCTGCAGCCAATAAGGACCGTCCCCCGCCCATCATTCGCCAGGGACCGGCCAATCAGACGCTTGCAGTGGACGGAGTGGCGGTGCTGGGGTGCCAGGCGTGGGGGGACCCCGAGCCGACGGTGACCTGGCTGAAGGACGGGGTCAGCCTGCTAGGCAAGGACCCCCGCATGTCCCTGTTGGACCCCGGCAGTCTGCAGATCAGAGACACTAAGGTGGGTGTGTGTGTGTGTGTGTGTGTGTGTGTGTGTGTGTGTGGCAGTCTGCAGATCAGAGGGACTAAGGTGTGTGTGTGTGTGTGTGTGTGTGTGTGTGTGTGTGTGTGTGTGTGTGTGTGTGTGTGTGTGTGTGTGTGTGTGTGTGTGTGTGTGGCAGTCTGCAGAGATCAGAGGGACTAAGGTGGGTGTGTGTGTGTGGCAGAAGTTAACACACTGACACCCAAACACATAGCACAGGCTGGAGTAAAGGATAGAGTTGGCTACAACACACACAGCACAGGCTGGAGTAAAGGATAGAGTTGGCTACAACACACACAGCACAGTCTGGCAAAGGGCTCTCTAGGAGTCGTAAGACGTACGGTGTGGGTTAGAAAGGAAACAAAAGGTCTTATCTATTCAGTTTACAGGTTTAATTTGCTTTTTTATTTGACATTTGACATTTATTGACATGACATTTGTGTTACAAAAGCCCCCCCAAAAAACAAGTATGCTTGAACAAAGACAGCCAAATTTATGTGAGCTATCAACTGGGGGAGAGATGTGTTTTTGGTTATCGCTGCCAGGGCAATTTGTCAAATAGTCATGCACGGTATTTGCAAAGCGAGGCAGTACTTAGATAATAATTAAACACATTGTGAGCCCTCTTCCCAGTCAAGGGAGATAATGTGGAAACCTGCCAGCTTGACCAGATTGAATTTTATCTCACAATATGTTCAATTCAGCAACAACAAATTAACATTACAAGAACAAGAATCCCCACCGCTTTTTACATCAGCATTCAAGAGTCCAGGTGAGAGAGGTTTCACTGGCCGTGGTTGCGGGTACATTTACATTTAAATTCTCCAAGGGTATTCCTCAATGACCTTGGACGCTATTGTCATGCTTATGGGAGTTCCTGCTGTTTTGCCGAAATGGGTTTTGTAAGGAACGTATGATTTTTTTTTTGTGAGGTTGGAAATAGCTTGTTGAAACATTGGAAGTATTCCTTTGTATGTCGTAATCTTAGACATGTTTATGAAGGCAGCTCCATAAGCTTGTTTAAGAAAGACATTGTTAGTTCACTAGCACATATTCTCCGCTGTGTCGTGTACTTTTCTCCTGTTTCAAATTGTGTTGTTTTCTTGTCACTCAGAGATTTTATGTTTCATACATGTCATGTGCAATAGTGTGTGTGTGTGTGCACTATGAGTGAAAGAGCAGTGTAACCCACTCTCTCTCTCTCACACACACACACACACACACACACACACACACACACACCGAGAGAGAGAGAGAGACGTGTCTTTTGTCTGCTGTCAGTTAGGCCTAATTTAGATGGACAAAAGCAGTCGGCTGCTTTTGAAGATGAATAGCTAGAGTATTGATTTTTATAAATCGCTTAATGCTGTCACTTACCAGGAGCCCCCCCCCCCCCCCCCCCCCCCCCCTCCTTTCCTTCCTTCCTTCTCCTCTGACAGAAGCTAGGCTGCAACTCAAGGACAGGGTTAGGGGAATGCTGTATGAGAATGTGTGTGTGTGGGTGTGTGAGAGAGAAAGAGAGAGAGAGAGAGAGAGAGTATGTGTATGTGTGTGTGTGTGTGTGTGTGTGTGTGTGTGTGTGTGTGTGTGTGTGTGTGTGTGTGTGTGTGTGTGTGTGTGTGTGTGTGTGTGTGTGTGTGTGTGTGTGTGTGTGTGTGTGTGTGCTGTGATCATATGTGACCTCTGTAGCAATGTCTCAGTTGCCTGGGCTTCATATCAGTTCTCTTTGCCCAATGTCAGCTCCACTTACATCAGCTCTGTCTGCACTGAATTGATGGACTGTTAGGTAACAAGGAGATGAAACCCCTGGGCAAGATACAACAGCAGGCTGCGAGAGAAAATGGGGGAATGAAGACGTGAAAAAAGGAAAACAGAAAGAGGGAGGCAGTGAGAGAGTGAGAGAGAGAGAGAGATAGAGAGAGAGAGAGAGAGAGAGATTGTGGGAAAGTAAATGTGAGAGTGTAAGGGAAGGGCAAGAGAGAGCGAGAGAGAGGGTATAATCTGTTAACAGATGCTATTGTTATAGCAACCTACGCTAAGTAGATTATCATGTCACTGCTCCAGCTTCTTCATATTGATGATGATGGGGTGAGGAGTACTAAATGAAATTTATTAAGAAAATTAACGTCAGCACTTTCGAGGGACACACGCTGTTAAGTCTCTGTTCTATTTTTTCCACTCACCCTAGCCTCTCACTCTCTTAATCACCCCATCTCCCTTCCACTCTCTCTCTTTCTTTCTCATTATCTCACCCTTTTCTTCCCTCTCTCTCTATCACTCCCTCAATTACCTCCTCTCCCTTTCACACGCCCTTTCTTTCTCTCTTCATCTCTCTCTCTCTCTCTCTCTCTCTCCCCATTTCTTCCCTACCTCCCTCTGTCTCCCCTTCTCTATCTTTCTCATTCTATCTCTATCCCTCTCTCTCTCTTTCTCTCTCTCCCTCCCCATCCTTCTGAAAGCTGACTCAGGCTGTGAGAGGTTAATGCATTTTCCCTGTACTTCATCATCTGAGCTGCTTCCGTCGCCGGGCTGGAGTTGGCATGTGAAAGGGCAGTAGGGATGGAGGTTAGGATGGGGGCCAGGCACTCACACACAACACACACACACAGAACACACAAAACACACACACACACACACACTCAGACGCACACACATACACACACACACACATACACGCTCAGACGCACACACACACACACACACACACACACACACACACTCACACCCCCTACTGTGTCTCTGCTTGGCATTTTGGGCCATGCATTTTTCCTGCCAGTTAATTGACCGAGATCAAATGCCGTGAAGGGGGTTGCCCTGATAAAGGCTTGCTGCGTGTGGCTCTTCGTCAAGGCCTTCATGACTTTCTGCAGTTGGCGGTTTGTTTGTGAGCGGGTTAATTGGCTGGCCGGCTAGGTTGTTAATTAATTGAATGCCTCAGTGGTTTGAGGCCATGCTGGGATGTTGCCTGGTAAGGATAGTTAGTGTGGAGATGCTGTCCATTTCACAAATCAGTTTCTATGCCCCTTGGTTGGGGAAATAATTTATGGAGTTTTTATTGGTTAATATGGATGGCTTAGTGCTGTTCTGATTGGCTGATGTGTTTAGTAAGGGGCTTGATTGCTGTGAGGCATGTGTTACTGTAATTGGTAGAGCTGTGGTTGGGTGTTGTGATTAAATGAATGCTGTCTTGATTGGTTGATGTGTTGTCTTGTGGGAGAGTTTATAGCCTGAGTGCTGTTTTGATTGGTCTAAATGGCCTGTAGCTCAGTCATTTATCCATTTGATTGGCTGATCTCCGCTCTTTCTCCCTTGCCAGCTCTCTGACTCAGGCCTTTACACTTGCCTGGCAACCAGCTCTACTGGGGAAACCTCATGGAGTGCCTTCCTGGATGTACGAGGTACACATGCACAGTTGATGTTCTCAAAAGACTAAATTCACAAATTGATACTGTGGTAAAAAGTATATAATTAGCTCAGGGGGTATGGTCCAGTACCCATGCAGTACAAACAAATGCATGTCTTCACTGTAAGTCACTTTAGACAAAATTGGTGTACTGCTTTTCACTTGTACTTATACTTATGCTATTTCAATGCAAATCCACCCCTTAAGAGTGTTTAAAGCCTTGATGGGGAAGCTGCAAAAAAAGACATGATAAATAAAGATTCAAGGGGAAAGCATGAAATACAGTATTTGGATCCAAAGCAGCTTATTTTAAATATAAAATGGAAAACACACTTTTCCATTTTATATAGCACTTTTAAACTGCTCCTGTTTTAAACAGCTCTGTAAATTGTTTTATACTCTTACTCTTTTTATATGTGTGAATATGTGATAATATACATTTGTGCTCTCTGTCCACCCTCATCTAGAGTCCAGTGAGCTGCCAGACTCAATCTCCCACAATGCATCTGCCCTGCCAGGGCCTCCCTCCAAGCCAGAGGTTACCGATGTCACAAAGAGCAGTGTCTCGTTGTCGTGGCAACCGGGGCCCGAGGATGGCTCACAAATTGTCTCCTATGTGATCGAAGCCTTTGGGTATGTCATAGCATACACACACACACACACACACATATACCCGCAGAGCTGTTATCTCCCCTGATGGACGACCTGGACCAGAGGGCGAGACAGATGCAGGCGTTTAAAAGGCCATTAGGGGTTACTTCAGCCGAAGCCCGAAGGAGATATGGGGTCGATCATTCACAGTTATCTTATCCCTAGCATCAGGCATATTCTTTTACCAGCTTATGGGTGTCTTTTATATTCTCAAGTTGTCCAGTTTGTACTGGACTACAAATGCTGACTTGAAACTTCCAAGAGCTTTAACTTCAGAGTTTTGTTACGAGAGTGCCCAAAACCCGGAAGGGACTGGTTAAGTTGTAACTTTGATCTATGATATCCAAAGTTCAGATTGTATTGGAAACCTTTTACTAGCTTAATCTGATGTTATATATTAAGAATGTATGGGAATTTAACAGCACCTTTTTGATCAGTGGTTCTCAACTGGTCTGGCCTTGGGACTCCTATGCCCATTAAGTTGCGACCCAAGTTTGATAGAATTCAAACCCAAAAGTAAACATATACACATCAACATAGGGCCTGCTTTCATCCCTGCAGACATAGCACATCAGATTTTTTTTACCACACTGCCAAGTTATCTCTTTTGTCCAACTTAATGATTCAAACTTCACGTTATATGTTCTCCATCAAATTAGCATGTTTCTGAGAGCTTCCTTTTCCCTTTGTGCTTGATGCATGAGAACTGCAAAGACTCAACTTTTTCAATTTCAAAATAGAAGCTACTGTTCATATATTTTCTACAAAGGTCATTACAATTCTGAATGAACACACACACTTTGCAACCCATTCAGAATGATTCCATGACCCACTGTTCTAGATGATAGTAATGCCTGCAGACAATGGAGATCAGAGTGTTATGACTCATTGTACATATGGCGTAACTTGGACCTATGGATGGAGGTGTTGATACTCTCTCTCTCTCTCTCTCTCTCTCTCTCTCTCTCTCTCTCTCTCTCTCTCTGTCTGTCTTTCTCTCTTTCCCCTATTCCCTCTGCAGGCAGCTGGTGAGTAACAGCTGGCAGACGGTAGCTGACCATGTGAAGAGCACTCAGTTCACGGTAAAGGACTTGCGGCCCAACACCGTCTACCTGTTCATCATCCGCGCGGTCAATGCCCAGGGCTTGGGAGACCCCAGCCCCATGTCCGACCCCGTCCGCACCAAAGGTACCTTCCCCAGGCCACACCTGTGGGAGACTAGCCTTCTCTATCCCCACAGACTATGCATGATTAGGACTCATAATAATCATACTAGTCATTATTATGAATAGTTTATCACCAGAACTAATGCAAATATGTTTCTCTGAAAGACATTGGAGATTACCCGTTTAATCTCCTACACAGGTCAATATTTGATCATTTTATCCATAAAACTAAAGGATGAGTCTCTCAATTCTTGCCCATGATGATTCATTCTGTCAATGATGATTTGAAATCTTAACATATAATCACAGTGACAGTCACATACCATATAACACTTGACAAAATGATCAGTTGATGGTGATGGTGATGGTGATGACGACGATGATGATGATGATGCCTGAGTCTGCGTTGACCCACTTGTGCTCATGTTAATCAAATGTAGCGCGGACAAAGTCCATGTGAGGTGCCCTACAATATGCCTATGTTACCTGATCAGGTATACATGTGAACATTTGAGGTAACCTGTGATGCAGCAAACCCTATGGTCCCTCTCCTGTCTGTGCTTCAGATATCAGCCCCCCGGTGCAAGGAGTGGACCGCCGGCGGGTGCAGCAGGAGCTGGGGGATGTGGTGGTGAGCATGCACAACCCCGTGGTGCTCAGCTCCACCTCTGTGCGCGTCACCTGGACGGTGAGTAGCTCTCATGTCGCACTAGATGAGTAAGGTTGGCATTCCATACCACGTGTACAAGGTATGAAACAGTTTAGATCTGGAAAGACCAACCTACACATAAAATGCCAGATATTTTTGTTAGAACTCTGAGCAGTGGACAATGCGATGTGCCGTGTGAAGAAGTTCATTCTATGTGTGCTTCTGAGTGCGATATTCTAAGTTTGACCCATCAGTTATGTATTTGCGCTGTATTTTGAGTTTCCAGAAGTTTATGTGTTGTCCTTTTTGTGCAGAATTGCAAATGGCTTGTTTGGCATCCTATTCTAGGGGACCGAGAGAGAAAGGGGGAGGGAGAGAGGGAGAGAGAAAGGGGAGCTGAAGCTAACTTTAGACAAGTAAACAGGACATCACACGACAGCTGGCACATCATTAATCTCCGATCGTTTAGGGTGACGCCTGAATTAAGACAAATGTTTTTCCCAGGAACAAATAGATCACCATTAGCCCAACATGTTGTGCTCCCTCTTTTGGAAGCTGTTTGCAGTCAGCTCTTTATCTGACGGTTATTATTCTTTCCCCCACTCTCTTCTTTTTTTCTCTTTTTTTCTCTTTTTTTTGGCAGGGTGTCCCATCTGCTTTCTCTAGAGTGTTATTTAATGACGAAAAAGCCCCTTCACACACACTTGCACACGCACACACAGTTGCATGCACACTCACACACACACACATAAACACACACACACACACACCCACACACACACACTAGCCATATGCTACAGTGCTGCATGCACCAGCAGCTAGATGACAGTTTAATATTATTTTCTGTTTGTATTGGAGGCTGCCCAGG
>NC_045159.1:11162574-11165074 GCF_900700415.2 Clupea harengus | reverse complement strand
AGATAGATAGATAGATAGATAGATAGAGAGAGAGAGCGCGAGATAGATAGATAGATAGAGAGAGCGAGAGAGCGAGAGAGAGCGAGAGAGAGGGGACAGTCATGGGGCGGGGTGGGGTTTTTCAGCAGCGCACAGCTGTGATTGACGTCTGTCTCCCGATAGGTGCCGAGCTGCAGGACGTGATGACGGGCGACGAGGGAGCCAACAGCATCACAGACGTGGTGAAGCAGCCCGCCTTCATCGCGGGGCTGGGCGGGGCATGCTGGATCGTGCTCATGGGCTTCAGCGCCTGGCTCTACTGGAGGAGGAAGAAGAGGAAGGGCCTCAGCAACTACGCAGGTACGGGAGCCCCTGGATACAGAGGCACTGCTTGTGTGATTGGGCTCACCTCAGGGGGAGTAAAACCTTTAGAGAGGGCTCTGTCTAAACAGCTGATTTAGAACTGATTTTGATTATGATTATTGTTATAGAATTTCTTTCGCCATCGCAGTAGCCATGAGATCCAAGTTCTTGATATTTTCATCAAAGTCTAATACACAAAGTCTATACGTTGTTCTGTAGATTTTTTGTTAAGACATTTAATTTAGATATTATATAGAGCCCTTTTGATTTTGAGAAAGTTAGGCACACAAGATTTCACCCATATGGGAAATCGATGTAGAGTGTAAGAAATTGATTTCTGCTTATAGTGGAGAGAAGTATGGACTTATGTACCGCCTCGGGCCTCCATGTGTAAGAAACGGGCCATTTCAAATGACCTGAAACGCAAATTCTGTGTCGCACAACGTCTGCTTCTCACGTGTGCACATAGAACCCACTCACTTATATTGAATTATGCGCTTATGTCTGGGGTAGACAAGCCCCCAGACAACCCCCCCCCCCCCAACCCTAAAACCCCTCCACCCATAGTCGAGTAGGTCTCAGCACTGAGGCTGGAGACTGAGGAGGCAATCCCTTGGGCAGGGAGGGGGGTCATGCATGCAGGGTTGTTCTGTACTCAACATAAATCACTCACATTAAAGAAGAAGCACTCCACACTTTCTGGAGCATGAACAAGAATCAAGACAAAGAAAGAGAGAGAGAGAAAAAAAAAAACATCTCTCCTTTAAGTGTGGTGTGTTGTGCTGCTTACCATAATATGTTATTTACTTACTTTATGTGCATCGACCATGAACACAATCCCATCAAAATACATGTTTTTTTGTCTCTCTCGTTCTCTCTCTCTCTCAAAACAAAGCAAAAAAAAAAAAAAAAACATCAAATGTGCTCATTTTCAAAATCCAGGCATGGGTGGTGACCCTTTTCATTGCTTGGCGACGGTGGCCCATGTTGCTCATGCATTACAGCTAAGTGCATTCCTCGGCACGGGGAGAATGTAATGCTTTGCCACTCCCCAATCTTCCCTGGGGGGTTATTACACCATGTAGCTGTGGATTAGACTCATTACAATATGTATTGCTATCATCACGCCTCAGTGGCCAGAGTGGAAACCATGGCGATTACCTAATTCTATCTCGATTCGCTCGATGTATATATATATCACCTGGGCTCTAATCCTGCTCTTCATGGTGGGGGTGGGAGCATTTTTGCCCTTCAGGTCTGTTTAATTCAGTTTCTGATTTTTCGAACGGAAAGACATTTTTTCCTTCCTTTTCTATATGCCCTGTGAGTCATGTTTACATGTCTGTCACCGATGCAGGCTGCATTGTTGGAAAGATTTTAAGAAAGCCACTAGCTGGAATCACAGGAAATGTTCTTTGTCGTACTGAAGCATTTACATGTGTTAATCTGTGTGGGCTGTCATGTGCGTGTGTGGTGTTTTAGTTCATCAATTAGAATCATCTGCCAATCATCTGCAAGTGTGTCCTGGAGTACAGGCTGAGTTGTAATGACTGTTCTTTCTTTCTTTCTTTCTTTCTCTTTGTTTCTTTCTTTCTGTCGTGTTTTGTTTTACAGTTCAATCCTTCACCTTTACTCGCGCAGGTACTGGCCATTTGTCCCGTCCATTCACTCAAACGCTTTCCAGATAGAGTCTAACTCTGGGTCAGATCCGGCCCTGTTCTGGCCTAGATCAGGCTCGCATCAGTCTCAGAGTCAGTCGCTATCTGGTCTCTCTCTCTGTCTCTCTGTCTCTCTCTCTCTTTCTCTCTCTCTCTCTCTGTCTCTCTCTACCTCTGTCTCTCTCTCTCTCTCTCTCTCTCTCTCTCTCTCTGTCTCTCTCTCTCTCTCTCTGTCTCTGTCTCTATCTCTCTGTCTCTGTCTCTGTCTCTGTCTCTATCTCTCTATCTCTCTCATTTTCTCTCTGTCTCTCTCTCTCTCTCTGTCTCTCTCTCTGTCTCTCTCTCTCTCTCTCTCTGTGTATCTCTCTCTCTCTCCCTTGCATTACTTATGCTAGAGAGAAACAGCACATTAAATGTCAGCTGTGTTTTACTCCAGTTAGTCCTTTCATATATTGAGGAACAAGTGCGGTTGCGTTGTTCTAAGTGTAACCTTGTGCTCT
>NC_045159.1:11155074-11157574 GCF_900700415.2 Clupea harengus | reverse complement strand
GAGCTGTCCCGTCCCAAACACTCCACTCTCATCAGCTCAGCCTAATGGCTTTTTTTCTCAGAAGGCACGGCTAAACTAAGTAGCCATAGACACTATTGTTTCATTTCGCCATTATGTCCTTTACGGAGTGACTGTTTTTTAGTAGCTCTGGGTAAAACAGAGTAGACATGGCTTGGCCAGATCTTGGACCACCAACAGAATCTGGCTAACCCTGTGGTCTGGTCTGGCCTGGTCTCTTGATGGTAGATGTTTGTCAAGCATTCTTTAACAGTTGACTTCAAATGTAGTATGTATGTTTGTCATGATGGATGGATGTGATTTCAAAAGCCTTACCAGGATCTTCCTCTCCCTCCATGTTTCTTTCACTGGTCTTCCCCTTATCTCTCCATGTCTGGGCCTCCCTCCATGTTTCTCTATCTCTTTCCCTTTCTTCATACATCTCCTTCTCACTCACTCTCCGGCCCTCTCCTTCTCTCTCTCTCTCTCTCTCTCTCTCTCTCTCTCTCTCTTCCTCCCTCCATCTCCATCCACCAGACGTCCTGCCCGCCGGTGGAGGAGAGAAGACGGGCACCATGTTGTCTGACGGGGCCATCTACAGCAGCATTGACTTCACAGGGAAGGCGGGCTACAGCAGCCCCGCTCGCGGCTCCCAGGCCACACCTTACGCCACCACGCAAATCCTCCAGTCCAACAGCTTCCACGAGCTGGCCGTGGACCGACCCGACCCGCGCTGGAAAGCCTCGTTGCGGGCCCAGCAGGAGATGGCCAGCCTGGGATACTCGCTCACGGACGGCCGCAGCGCTAACGGTAGGCTGGCAGGCAGGTGTGGAGGTTGGATGTTGGATGGCTACTGTGGTTTGGAAGCTGTATGTCTATTGTGTGGGTGTATGTGTGTGTGTGTGTGTGTGTGTGTGTGTGTGTGTGTGTGTGCGTGTGTGTGGGTGCATTTGTGTGTGCTGTGGGTAAGTGGGTGGGTTTGGCCGCGACTGTCCTCACAATGAGCCGCCTGACTGTGTGTCTGTGTATGCGGGAATATCTGAATCCTTGTTATATGGGTTTGAGGCAAGTGCATATTTCTGTGTTCATGTGGTGTCCCTGATATTGGTGTGTAGGTTTCCATTTTTTTTTTTTATATGTGTGTGCATGTGTGTGTGTGAGAGAGAGCGACTCCTGGGTGTGTTTGCATATGCACTTCCATGTTGTTGTTGGGGGGTAGGGCAGGGCTGCATATGTATGTGTGCATATTTGCCTGTTTTGTTTGGGTCTGTCTGTCTGGGTTTGGGGGAATCGCTGGGAAATTGGGGTTTGTGTGTCACGTCGCCTCGCCACTGCCGGCTAAGGAGGACAGCCGACAGCGACGCTGAGGGTTTAGTGGCCTTACGAGCGCCGGTTTGTGTGTTAATGAGAAAAGAGGAGACGAAAGAGGAACGGAGGCATAATAGGGAGACTAGGAGACAGGGGGGGGAGATAAGGACAGAAGGAGAAAAAAGAATTCCAGAGAGTAATGAGAGAGAGAGAGAGAGAGAGAGAGAGAGAAAGAGCGAGAGAGTAAAATAAAGTGGGAAAGTGAGGGGGGTGGTGGCGGTGGTGCAGTATTTACATTTCCATTGAAAACAGCCCCCTCGGGGATATCGCTCTTAATCGTGCCTCGCTTTTCATGTGTGTTTTGCTTATCAGCCTTGGGAGTTTTTTAGCCCAGAAATGTCATAGAATTACAGCACATTCGCCTGCATTAATTTGATTAAGCCGGGCAGGGATTCCTGTGCGCTCCGACCCCTGGATATGAAATTAGATGGAGGGGTTGTGGTCAGCGGGAGCACTGGACTGGTGTGGATGGTTCCGGTGTCTCTGGGCAAGCGGCAAGTCCAGCCGAGCGGAAACGGAGAGTTTTTTTTTTTAGGAGGAGGACCTGAAAGAGGACACTCACTGCCAGGAGGTGCACTTCAAGACCGAAGTGGAGAATGAGAGAGAAAGAGGGAACATAGCAAAAAGAAGAAGAGGAGTGGAAAGGAGAGAGAGATATGAGGAAGAACTGACTTCCAGAATGGTCTGTCAGCAGGGCAAGGAGGAGAAATAATAAATAATGAGAAGTCATTTTAGAGAGACAGAGAAAGAAAGTGACTGGGAAGAATAGAAAGAGAGAGGCAGAGAGAAAAAAGAGACAGGGTGAAAAGGAGAGCGTGTGCTTGTGTGTGTGTGAGACAGAGTAAGAGAAAGCAGGCTAACCAGAGTGAAGCTGTGTGTGTGTGTGTGTGTGTGTGTGTGTGTGTGTGTGTGTGTGTGTGTGTGTGTGTGTGTGGAATCAATAGGGGATATGAGCAGAGCTAATTAGAGCGCTCTGACATTGAGGGGCCTGACCTCTGACCCTACACCTGAACAAAACCAGCTCTCTCTTTCTGTATGTGTGTGTGTGTGTGTGTGTGTGCGTGTGTGTGTGTGTGTGTGTGTGTGTGTATGTGTGTGTGTGTGTGTGTGCGGGTGTGCGTGTGTGCGTCTGTGC
>NC_045159.1:11132574-11152574 GCF_900700415.2 Clupea harengus | reverse complement strand
GGGGTGCCTCTTTTAATGTACATACGTTGTTTGATCTTTTCATAAAGCCGGCGTTGATTTTTTATAGATTTTTTTTTTCCTCATTAAAGGTAAAAGACATTAGTTGAAGGGCATAGTTGTGGAGTGCTGGAGCTGAAGACAGAGAAGTTGTTTGAGTGTCTGACCTCATTCGAACACACCATCTCTCTCTCTCTCGCTCAGGGTGAAGGTCTGACTCACTGCACTCCTGTGGTGGCAATTACTGCTTCTTTCCCTGATTGAAATAATTACTGAGCCTGCTTTAGATTTGAGGTGTATTAGGTACGAAAACAAGTTGCAAATGGACACACTCACACTCACACACACACACACACACACGCACACACACACATACAGAAGAATCTATGATGACATTCACTTTGTCTTTGCCCATTAAATGTTAAGTGATTTTATCTCTCCCACGCTTGTCGGCATCCTCCCGCCCAGTGGCACTGCTGGAAATCCCTTTCCTTAATGTCCCCCCTCCTTTTAATGTCCCCATTGGTCTTTATGGTAATGGGGTGGAGTGGAGTGGTGGTGGGGGGGAAAGTAGATTCTGTGATTGCCTGTAATATGCACAATGTCCCATAAATGCTCATCTGGCATAACCACATCTTCATTTTTCATGGAGGTCTTCTCCTCCTGGAGGCCATTAAAGTGAAAGATGCATGTAAGTGAGTGAGCGTAGGTACAGAGAATCATAGCGCTCCATCCTGACTCGTTTGACACGCCCCTCCCACAGATACGAGAGTGACAGCTGGGCCCCGCCCCTTCCCGTGCAGACCTACCTGCACCAGGGCCTGGCGGATGAGCTGGAGGAGGAGGAGCGCGTGCCGACCCCGCCCGTGAGGGGCGTGGCATCGTCTCCCGCAGCGGTTCCCTACGGCCAGCCGTCGTCCGCCGCCGCGTTAGGCTCCTCCCACAACGAAGAGATGCAGTCGATGCTCCAGGCGCACCTGGACGAGCTGACGCGCGCCTACCAGTATGAGGTGGCCAAACAGTCATGGTGAGGAACCCGCAGACGAGATTTGACTTTCGCTACATTAACAAGACAATGTAAACAAATGCAAACCAACTTACACATCTGGCTTTGTTCTGGTTATATGATGTTAAAATGTATGTGTTTATATTACGTTCTCCTTTCCGTCATTTCCAGCTGTATTAGTTGGTTGGTCTGATGAGAATCAAATGTATTAGAAACAGTTGATAATATGAATTTTCATTGATGTTGTTGTTTCACCAAGTACGCTGTGATGAAAGACAGTTTCCTGCACGTGGGCCCAGTTTTGATGATGACCATGAACACGATGTGTCATCTTTTGATGTGACACGGTCAATGAATGCAGTACAGGGAATAATAGGCCTATTGGATTACATTTATCTACAGGGACTGCAAGCAGTGAATTCACACACCTGCTCATTGTGCACGACTCAAAGCCAGACAGCTCAACCACACCAACTTAACCCCTATGCAAATGCCTCTCCTTTGCATATCAAAGCGTTTCCCCAAACATTACATGAGCCTGGCATTCCCACAAAATGTCACACTAAGGCAGGGGTGCCGTGTTGCCTGCAGGTGATAAACGGTGCTCATTGATTACGGTTGTAACCAGCACCGGCAAAAACTTGTCAAGCATGGCTTTGGGGGGGGGGGGGGGGGGGGGGGGGGGGGGGGGCAGTGACATGTACTTGTGCTTTTGGTTGGTGGTCGTATTGTTGAGGGGGGGTGGGGGGCGGAGTAATGACTGGGTTTGGTGTCGGCGTGCGTGTCTGACAATGGAGAGAGAAAGAGAAAGAGCTGGTAATTACGCTGGGGGGCGTCTCCGCGGTGAGGGTTGTCAAGGCGGGCAGCTGGGCTCCAGATAACACACACGCGGCTGACAGGCCGGCACCGCCGCTCCATTCTTCTGCCGGCACAAACCCAATTATGCCCCCATTGTGCCGCCACCGTGGCGCCCCTGCCGTAGAATTAACGCTGCTCAGCCTGGCCTGGCTGGCCGGCCCGCACCCACTACCGCTGCCGGCCTCGCCGAAGAAAAAAACACAAATCTAAATTCGATCTCCATTCAGTCTAGCTCTCTCCCTATTGAACTTGTCTGGGACTAGATGGTCTCTCTGTTTCTCAAGGGGGTTCTTCTTCTTCCTTAACCTTCTCTCTCCCTTTCTCTCTCTCTCTCTCTCTCTTTATTTTTCTCTGTCCATCACCCTACCTCTGGTTCCTTGTTATTTTTTTCCACCATTGTAATTCCCTCACTTGGAGTCATTATACATTCTTCAATGGTTTTTGTTCTATTTTTGTGTGTTTTTTTGTCTTTTCACACAGGCATATAAAGGGCAGCCCTCTCCCACCCAAGGCCCCCGCTCCTCCCGTGGGCTACGTGTCCAGCACGCTGGCCTCTGATCTGGGACCAGACATCCTGACAGACGGGGAGGAGGAGGAGGACGGAGACAGCGAGGAGTACGACTTGTCGCGGCCGCTGTGCAAGCTGGACTACACGCCCGGGCGCAGCATGGACAACATGGAGGGTCCAGGCAAAGGTAATAAGCAGAGTCAGGCATGTCCACAAACACCCAGCGCTGTCACCGCAGGAACATACACCACAAAACACACACACACACGTGCTTCCACACAGACTCTCTCCTCAGCAAAGGAGCACACACACCAGCAACACACCCTTATGTCAGCACAAGAACACACGCAGACATCCCCCCCTCCAAAAGCAGTTTTCAGCTCATTAGAACAACACACAGACAGGCGCACAACACACTTTCCTTTCATTACCAGAAAGCACAGAGATGTCTCCACAAGCGGCCTATTTCAGCACCGGAGCACACGCAGTCTGACATGTCTCAGACAGAACCCTCATGGTGCTTATATTACCATTCCCCTTCCTCTTTCCTCTTCGGTTTGTATCTCTGTTTCTACCGTGACTTGTTTAACTGTACACTGCCAACTCCGTGCCACCAGTTTCTTCTAAAATAACATTTCATGAAGCTAGCAATGTCACAGGATAGCAGAGCTCATAAGCAGACCCAAATGTACATATGTATTCAGCGTGTTGTGTGGTTGCAGTGAAAACATCTGCTGAATGATTCATCTGAATGTAAATGTCTGACTGCAGATGAGCTAAAGGTGGAAAGGGTGAAACGATTGAATATATAAACAGGAAACACAAGAGCTGGGACTGAATGTCCTCAGTGCACACTGTCATAGGACTCAGGGTTATTAGAGAGCATCTACAGACCCACCCGGGCACCAATCCGCTCTCTTATGAGATAGAGAGGCCAGCATCATTTCTGTCTTAATTACCTTTCATTCTATGGGACAATACCGGAATGCTCCACAGAGGATAAGATAGGACACATACACACACACACACACATACACGCACACACACACACAGAGACACACACAGACACAAACAATCACAGGTTAAAAGGATAGAGTACAGGACACAGATAATAGGTTGGGGGTGGGGGTCGGTGGCACGCATATAAACAGGTATTGAAACAATCAGTCAAAAGAACTAGACATGACATGCCAATGTCAACAACCAGAATGAGGTGAGACCTGCATATTATGAATGGTGGTTGGAGTCATTTGTTGTCATTAATGCAAGCAGCTTCCTGTGTGTTCTGTATTCATGATTTAATATTTCTTCAGCAGCAGACGTGTTTAAATATTGTCTCCTGGTTGTCCTCGCCATATTGGGGTGAATATTGGATACGGTGGTATTTGGCTCTTAAGTGTTAACTGTATCTGAATGTCACTGGAGAGATTTCTTTATGTCGGCGAGAGAATCTTGTTCTGTTTTAGCTGACATGATGCTGATTTTTCAATTTCCTCCCTACATTCTCAAATGACCCATTCAAGTTCCTTTTTTTTTAATAGTGACTCTGAAATTTCATGAATTTTAACAAGAAATGGAATGACCGATAATGAGAGAGGAAGGTTATACAACTAAGAAATTTGCATTGCGTGAACAAAAAAGAAAAGAAAAAAATGTGTATGCAGCATTCAGGAGCGAAATGAATTTTTGATGGAAGCAATCATTCCTGTTTGACATCTCATTTAGCCCCCCCCCCCCCCCTTTCATGTCCTTCTGATGAATTGTTGGGGGTTATGAGAAGACTACGTATATAATATCACAGTTCAGTTTTTTAACATGGCTGGACTTCGTTTAAGAACAATTCTAGCCCATAGTGACATTGGAAACACAGACTACAGTGTTAAAATGACTGTCCGTTCATGGCCAGCACCTCATATTCAATCATAGATCTTATTATATTTTTGAAAATCTTACTTTCCCAGACTCTTCGGATGATATTGTGCAGTTAGCCATGGAAACATTTCCCATTAACTTTGGTGAATAACCATGGAGACATGTAACGAGAATTGATCTCCTTTTACTCGTCCAATCAATACAATGCGAGAGCCTTGGTGATAGAATAAGTGTAGGCTTGCAGGGTGAAGGGAGGATGGAGGAGGAGGAGGAGAGGAGGAGATGGAGTAGGAGGAGATGGGGTGTTTCACTTGACTGAGCAAGCAGAAGTCTATTGGTAAGTGTGTTTGGAGTGTGGGGGGGGGGTCTGTAGGTGAGTGGCGGACCACCGTGGGCCTCACTGCAGTTTTTCCGGCTGATGATGGAACAGTGGTCCGGGCGTATTTGACACGCGGCGTCTCTGATCTATCGGCCGGCGCCGTGATGAAGTAGTTACCGCGCCGTTATCAGCAACCCGGTGCCGCCGGCACCATGCAAGAGCAGTGGACTAGATCTGATTATTTTCTCTGAAAGGTCTCTCAGATTCCCACTTTCTTTCTTTCCTTCTTTCTTTCTTTCTTTCTTTCTCTTTCTTTCTGTCCTCCCACCTCCGCACATCCTCCTCCTGCTCCTCCTCCTCCTCCTGCTCCTGCTCCTGCTCCTCCTCCTCCACTTCCTCCTCCACTTCACCTTTGCCTGTTTTTGCGTCTTTGCTTTTGACTCTCTCCCCTTCTATTGTTCTCTGCCACCACACCCACACACTGTCCCAGAGGGTGTGTGAGCGTGAGGAGAGTGTGTGTTGGCAGAACATGACCCACTGTGCTCGTTGGCTGGTTTTACACCGACTCGTCGGGCCGAAGAAATCACTTATTCAGCACGGCCCCCGAAGGAGAGGTGCAAGATCATCAGAGGTGTCTGGCACGCGGCCCGGCCCTCTCTCAGTCCAACTTTGGCAGACTATCCTCAATGTAGTTATCGAATGGTCCTCTCTCATGTTATGGGTCTGTTTATTACATTGCTATTACATTGCTATAGGTACTGTGGCCCAGGAAGTAGATAGACTACTTTCTACAAACCAAGTAGATATGTGGTGATTGAAACTCCTTGATCTATTGAGGTTGTCTCTACCACATGAAATGCCCAGTTTTCAAACACACATGTCCAGCCATCCATGTCAGTGTGACCGAGTTCCTCATAAAGAGATATTTGTTTTTTGTGTGTGTGTGTTTATGCCTCTGTGTGTGTGTGTGTGTGTGTGTGTGTGTGTGTCTCCTCACCTCTCCAGGGAAGGCCTACTCCTCACGGACCCAGCCTGACAGCCCCCTCTCCTCAGACAGCAGCCTCTTGGGCACACAGAGCCTAGGCCACCGGAGGGCACCACACCCCACGCGGAAACAGCGGGCAGAGACGACGGGTGTGACTGAGCCCCGCAGAGACCCCCACCTCAGTGACGGTGAGAGAAAGAGGCACAGTGCTGCTTCCTGCATAGTATAAACTGAACCAGACATAAATAATTGGTAATATTAAGTCATTATAAGTAACTGGTCAATAGGTAATAAGTAGATAAGTAATCTATATATAAACAACTATGTAGGAATAGAGACATTGTACTGTAGAAGATCTGGATCTGGGTCTCCAGTATCAGCTGAATTGCTGATGAAGAATTATCTCTCAATGATTTGTGTTGATGTTGTAGTGAGAGGTGTTAATGTTTTTAGACGCAATTGTCTGAAAGGGTTTTAGACCACGCTGAGCATGTGCATTTGTTTGTGGTAATTCTATTCCCAGAGGATTTAACACAGTGGTGTGTGCATTTCTCTTTTGGAATGCTCTTCTATAGCTGAGTTCAGCATCATTTTAATTGCATTTCTATCCCCGTTGAGGTCT
Source organism: Clupea harengus (assembly GCF_900700415.2). Lineage (NCBI taxonomy): Eukaryota > Metazoa > Chordata > Actinopteri > Clupeiformes > Clupeidae > Clupea > Clupea harengus. The sequence continues at coordinate 11,146,407 of NC_045159.1, read as the reverse complement.
CATATTCACCAACTGTGGTGGGCTTACATCCTCCCCAAGGGCATACGGTTCTACACAATCACACTATAGGGGCCCTAATTTGATAGGTGTGCACAGTGGGTTTACAACAAAGAGGGGCATCGCGTGAAGCTGTTTTGATTAATAGGGCACGTTCATTGGGTAATTTCATAACAAACGCACAGACCTATAGCGCCTTCGAAGGCAGACTGCCTCATTTGTGTGTGTCTTGTCAAAACGCTAGGCGTTGCATGGCAATTCTTTTGAGACAGCTGTCCTTCTTTGAAATGTAACCTGCATCGTGGTTTTCAACATCTGGCAAGCACATCTAATCTAATCTCTACACAGTTAAGAAGCATTAACTCAGTTACTAAATTGACTAATTATTTAACTCAACAAAGTATGTCACCAAATGGCTATGTAGGCTATGCCACAACGCTTACAGACATAAAATAACCCAGTAACCCATCATTCACGGGCCTCAGTGTGCAACAAAAAGATCGAAAGGTAATAGTTTACATATTTTACAGCATGGACCACTAATCAACACATCATTATCCCATTTACTGTTCTAAAATAACCTGACGTCTCTCAATACAGTGGCAATCAAGATAGGCCTTGTATGAGGAGAGCCATTTCTCTGTCTAGAAACGGGAACATTCCATAATGTTTGTTTCGTTTTCACTGTATATTAGATATGTTTTGTTGCAGGCTGCTGAATCTGATATATCAGTAATGTTGTTTGAATTAGTAGCACCAACCACATAACGACTTTATGTCGTTGTAATAGTGAAAGTGTTGTGTGCAGAAATAGCCATCATCATATAGATTAATTCGCCATTAGTGATTATTCACTTTACTCTGGATATGAAATATTACCTGTGTGTTTCATAGACGTCTTTGCTGTTTCATGAAATGCTTAAATTCAGTCTATTTAAAATCCATTTACTCCACTTAAAGAACTGTCGTTGTGCGATCAATACTTTCCTGTGTCTGGGACTGTTTTTGTTATTTTGTGAAAAAAAAAATGCTTAGAAGATGACCTTGATGTTTTTGGTTTTCATAAGCGCATATACAGCGTGTGTTTTTGTCCACCAGTAACAGCGGTAACAGAACTTTTGTTCCCCTAAAGAAATTAAGCTTCCCATCCCTACTAACCTCTTCACTTATCTTTGCACTATATTCTCTATACAGTGTTCTCCTAATATCTTATGTAGCTTTCATGCATGTATATTAGGCCCATATGACTATATGATAAAAATAATGTGAAGACCAAAGCATTAATTACACTTTGGTGGTTTGAACTATGCTGGGCTTTTATCAATACAACTCAACATATTTATTCATTTCACATTGACAATTTCACAGTTTATATATATATTTTCATAACATGCACTGATGTTTCTTGGACTTGAACCAAACAAATTTTAGGTGGCTTGTCATCACAGCACCTGTCCACAGAGAAGTCCTGTTGATATGACTGGCTCAAAATCTGTGGCAAACCCCCAAATCAATATGTCATTTCACCTGCCCCACAAAGGTCTCCCACTCCAGCTCGACCACCAGTGAAGCTCAATATGATTTTAATGCAGTCTGAACAAACCCTTGGTAAACCTCCCCTCCCCTTTCACTTCTGCCCCCTTCTCTCTCTTCCGTAGGGCGCTCGGCTGCCTCTGAGCCTCTGAACAGCGTTGGGGCACGCCTGCACGGCTCCTGGGGCACCATTGGATCGGACACGCCGGACGAGTGCCTGGTGTCCACCCTGGAGCGACAGCACATGGGACCCTGGGGCGGCTCCGTCTCCTCCTCCAGGGGCACCCTGGGACGCGGAACCCACCAGAGGCCCTTCCCTGACCAATCAGAGCGCGGGCGCCTGGGCCCCGGCTGCATGGAGTTGAACCACAGAGAATTATGTGAGTGTGCCGTTCCCATGGCAACAGCCTTGTGTTTGGGGATCGTTATGGGTTTGAAAGAGATGTGTCTCCTCAACTAGTTGTCTTTTTGTGTCTTTTCTACTTGCTATACTTTGACTGTTTTGTTGGTGTGTCTATTGTCCGTCTTGGTGTAACCGTATCTCTGTTTGTCTTGTTGTCTGACTGCATTGTTTGTCTGTCCTACTGCCTAGCCTGTATTTGTATTGGCTCGACTGTGTGTCTGTACGTGTTATTGTTCGACTGCCTGTATGGTTTTACTGTCCACCTGTCAGTGTGTCTCACCTGTTTGTCCGTCTGTCTTCCTTCTGCAGAATGGCCCGTCTGAATGAAGAGGTGGACCTTTCACTGCCCCCACCCCCGGTCCCCGAGTAGGGAAGTCCTGTCGAACCCGTGCAATGAATCTCTCTCCTCTTTGTGTCTCCCAGAAGAAGAAAGAAGGAAAGAAAAAAAGAGAGAGAAAGAAAAAAAAGAGATGGAAAGAAACTGATGGTGGTGTACAGACACATGGATACACGTCTCACTATGCCCTCTTCTCCTCCCACTTTTCCCTCTCCTCCTTCCCTATTGGATAATTGTCTGACGCGCCCCCCCCCCCCCCCCCCCCCCTTCCTTTTTGGGTTTTGTGTCACGAAAATGTAAATCACTTATACAATATAAACTTGTTGTGAATGACGCGGAAAAAAGAGAAATCACAGCTGTAAGCTTATTGTCCCTTGCCATGGAAGAAAAAAAGGGATTTGTATTTCTTGTAAATATGTTTTTATTATTATTATTCTGTTTGATGTTGCTTTGCTATGCAAGCCAAAATCAAATTTCTAGGTTTGTGTCTCTTTCAATGGTCATTTTACATTGTGTATTGATGGAACGTGGTGTCACAATGGTTAATTTTGTTTTTGTTTTTTCATAAATGCGCTAAATATTTGCTAAGTTATTATGAATAATTGTTTACTTTGCACAGAATTTTTTTTTGGTGACAAGCACAACGTCTTCAGCCTTGGCTGACTTGTAGAAAAAAAGGAATGATTATGTTGAAAAGAAGTGTCTGTACTGAGGAGAGGAGTGGGGAAACAGGGGAAGGAAAAGAGTATTAAGAGATTTCAGAACAGAGCTTTTATCATCCTGCACTCCATTGTGCAGTGGCAGTTTTTGTAGGCAGGATGTGACAGAAGAATACAGAGAGAGAGAGCGAGAGATACGGTGAAAGAGAGAGAGAGAGAGAGAGAAAGTGTGTGTCTATAAAACTTATTGTGAAGTGGTCAATCCATGAAGGTCAACCGTTGTCCTCCAAGGAATGAAAGAAACAAAGAACGTAGAGCATTTTTGGGAGGCTCAAAGGAGAAAAAGAATTAAAAGAGACGTTTTGCAGGATAAAGAGTGCTTTAGGTATGCAGACATCTCAAGCTGTCCTCCCTTCCATCACAGAGAGGAAGCCCTCCATACAGTATGCAGATGGCAGCTCACGGTCCCCTCTCCTCACCGCGGACACACATCAGTAACACAGGAGGGTATTTGCCATATGTGTGGGGAGGAAAAGACAGCACAGATCTGTGGCCACTGAGAGGACTCCTGTATGACCACTTTTCTATTTGATGTTTAGTTTGCATGATTAGCAAACTCAATTCCGTTTTTCAATTAGACTGAAAGGAACCATACAGTCACTTGTAGTGTGCAGCCACAGCTTACTATTCTCTCTGGTCCTTTGTCACCTAAACCAGTGTCCGATAGAGAGAGCTTTCTGATGTTTTTTTTTTTTTTTTTCGTAAATGAAACGGCTGTTAAAGCTGCCCTCCCCCCCCCCCGTTTTATGCGCTGTGACCGTGAGTCACAGTGGTGCGTGAGCCAGTGAGTTTCACTTTTTTCACGTCTTTGTACTGTTCTTTTTATTTCTCTTTCTCTGTGCGGTTTGTAACTCTCTCCACGTGTACAGAGTCGCCCTCGACTGGCGGCTGGCTCTGGGCGGACCTGCGTCGGATCAAGGGCCGGATGTGGGCCGGGGCCGCGCCGGGTCCGCGCCAGAGGCAGCTGCGAGCCCCAGGGTCTTAACCTGCCGAATCTGTTCTGCCCTCAGGAAAACACAGGCACTTGCAACGTGACCGTTTCTGAAGAAAAGAAAAACATACAACAAAAAGGAAAAAAAATCAACAAAAAATTCCAAATAAAATATGTATGTGAACATAGATGGCCTGGTCTGGTTAAGTTATTTTGGGCTAAGAGTTTTAATGAACACAAATTCAGAATGTCATCCCACTGCATGTCACCCCCCCCTCCCAACCCCACCCCACCTCCTCTCACACACACACACACACACACACACACACACACACACACACACACACCCTGTACGCACTCATAGCAAAAGCTGAACAGACGTGAAACATATGCACATGATGGAAACAGCCATTGGTTGCTGGAGATCAGAGTACATCCAAATGCATTTCCTTCAACATAGCAGACTGTATGTAGAAGTGCCGCTGTGAAAACTAAATCATCTGATGAGCAGATGGTCTGTCAGCAATTTGCCCCAATTTGGCTCCCTCATAACCAAGTCCTCCTAAAAGTGTTGACTTTCTGTCTGCCTCCACCTCCACCTCCACCTCCACACAGCCAATGGGGGCTGAGTGTACTTATGCAAAAGGGATCTCATGGCATCATGCAAGTCTGTACTACACGCTGTCCCCATGAAGATGAGTCCCTCATCTTAGAGTAAAGTGCTTTGGGTATCGAGAAACGCACCAATAAAAGTCTAACCATTCCTGTATTTCTCCATCCACTAACACTGGGCTGACTCATTGCCCCCGGTCACTGAAATGCATAACAAACCTCCTCGAACAAACTAATTAATAAATAAACAAATAAAACACCATCGCTTATTTATTTTGGATTCATCAGAGCCTGCAAATGCATCCTAACGGGCTGAAATGAATGTGATTAATGCGGAGAAGCAGTTAAGTGGTGATCTGAAATTAAAATCGTGTTTACTTCTCTACCCCATCACAACAGCTCTTCACCTTAACGGCTTGCCAGCTCTGCACGCTCCGTCTGAATTGATGATGAGACGTATTAGAGAGTATGAAACACGTGCAGAGCTGGATCAGCTCATGTTGTCGTGTTTACACAGTTGAGCGTCTGCACTCTCCAGATTTGCCTTCTTTATTTTTATTTAATACACCCCACAGATAGCAATTACCAATTTCTTACTTGTTAGACGGGGAGACATGGTTCAATTTGCATGGGCTTCATAGCCAGTCAGAGATTATTATTGGTCCCAGAAAAAAAAAGCTGCACCACAACTGTTTTTCGTAATAGAACTAGCTCCCTCTAGTGGATAGGGTGAAACACAAGCATATTTTAATTGACCTTCATTTTTGTCTGACATTATATTTGTGTTTGTGAGTGTGTGTGTTCATGTTCATGAATGTATCTGTAGGTGCAACATTTGTTTGATTATGAACGGGGTATATTTGTGTGTGTCTAACCATGATTATTTATCTAAATGTCTGCCCATGTCTGTATGAGTAGTATGGATTTGTGTTTACCGATCAAATTGTGTGTGCGTGTTTGTGCATGCGTGTGTGTGTGTGTATGTGTGTGAACACGTGTAGTTACAGTACTTGCCTTAGGTTTGCACAGGTACATTTGTGTATGTTTGACCATGGGCACATACTGTATATCTGCATGAGCGGTATGGATTTGAGTTTGCCGGATGAATGAATGTGTGTCTGTGTGCACTTGTTTGTGTATTTATGTGTGCTCCGTGTCTATTGTGAGCCTTTCAGTTACAGGATTGGGGCTGTTTTGTCAAGGTCAGGTTTTTGAGTTTTCAATAGATGCTGAACATAATCAACACACATGGTCACACACATACACACCCACACACACTCACCAACTGATGGAAATTGAATTTCAGTGTGAAAAGGATTCTCTATTCAAGGGAAATATCTGGAATGAAAACAGTTTGCCTTGAATGGGAGATGGCATCCGGTGAGCAGAAAATTGTTTCCACCGCCGCTGTCAGACAAACACACCCACAGTCAGCCCCGCTGTGGGAAGGTGGCTGCTTCAAGACGCCTTTCACCAGGAAGGGTTTATTAAAGTGCTTCAATCTTTTCTGTGTAGATGGGTAGCTTGTGGTCTAGTTCTGATTATCAGGTCCACACCATATACCACAGCTCTGATTGGCACTCACTAAGGGCCTGTGAGCATCCAATTGGTCAGAGCAGTAATAGTAGGTTCATGTGGGAACTCTCCTACATGCAGTCAATTACGATGTATGACTTGTTATAGGTCTCCTGCAGTTGCAGCAGCCATTTTCTTAACCTTCTTTACAAATGTAAGACTTATTTTGTGGTAATGTTTCATGTTATGTTAATGATATGGTATTATCTCTCCCTCTCTTCCTTTTATACACACACACACACACATAGTGCATATCAGCATCTCTTCCACAGGCACCACTGAAACAGCCCTAGCACTTTAGCTTAGCATTAGCTTAGACAGATGGTGGAGCTAACAGCCTTGATTTCAAAACAGCTGCTCTGCCTTGCCAGTGATCCTGCACAATGTGACAGGAAGGCCCATGCTGTTTATTACCCCAGAGCCCAAGGAGACACAACCCACAGGCATGTGAAAACACAAGCATAAGCACAAAGTTAGCTAATTTAGCATAGTGAACACAAGCCATGCAATGGTAAGACAATACAGTAACTTGTGTCTGGAAACATTATTTCAGTTAACTGATAGATGAACAGATCTATCAGCGGGTCTAATATGTTCCGTTTTCTCCTTTTCTTACAATCCTATCAACAAGACTTTAGGAAATCCAAAGAGATTGGATCTCAGATTGTTTTACAATATTACAGTAATAGCTTGTGTATACTACTAAGTAGAAGAATGACACTATGCATTTTACCCTGGCATCACCTTTCGTTTTTCTTTTTCCTCCTTCTTTCTCTCTGTCTCTCCCTCTCTTTCTCCCCCTTTTCTTTTCCCCCTGTAGTGGTAGGCTGATGCGTAGGTGTGAGTCCCTGTGGATATACAGCCACGGTGTGACTTCCTGCCATCTCTCCTGCAGGCTCTGCTCACAGAAATCACAAAGGGATGCTCACACACTCCAAAAAAAGAAACAGAGGGAGTCCAACATTCGCAATGCAGGAAAACTACATCAGATTATACTTGACATACTACTGGTTCTATATAGGTACTCTTGTGTTAGAAAAAATGCTCAAGTAGTCAAAAGTCTGGCTTCATAGCTACTTCCCTGTACTCTATATGCAGCCTCGGCAGGGAGGGAAACACACCACAGTGTCATGGCGACATGGGGAATGTTGGGTCTCTCCCAACAGATAACAACAAAATCAAGCCTTTCTTTGTGCTCATCCTGACAGTAGAGAAAACAAACCCAAACACGTGGGCCTTTGTTGAGGGTTAATTCACTGGAACACTGAGACAGTGCTGTGTGTGTGTCTCTGTGTGTGTGTGTGTGTGTGTGTGTGTGTGCTCAAAATGGCTGATGGGAGGAAATGATTGGACAATTAGCAGCCTTTTCCTCTCTTCCTGTGCAGTTTAATTGCACAAGACAATGACACACAGAGTCTGTGTGTGTGTGTGGGGAGGGGGAGTAAATCTCTTATGTCATTGTTTAATTGACTCGGCGTCGAGGCGGTCTTGGCGGGGACAGGTTTAATCCGCGGCGCTGGCATTTAATTGCGTGGGCAGCGGGCGGGGTGGCAGGGACGGGGGATTAGGCGGCTCTCCCGCGGAGCGTTGTCTTATCACAGGGGCTGGATGCCCTCACTGACTACACTTGCTAGCTCGGCGCCTGGTGGAAAAAACAGGAAAATATGCTGTTAAATAAAAAAACAAAAAGATCCTTTTTTTTTATTCTTTCATTCGTCATCCAGAGGAGTTGAAATTTCACAACCAATCTTTTCTTCCTTTCATGACTGAAAATGAATTCATATGTACATGAATGATATTTCTATCACACATTTACATTTATGTATGTATAGTACATGCATAATCGTTTGTCTGTTTGTTTAATTATACTTTCTCTAATTATATAGTCAACCTATGTGCTGATCCCTGCTGGTAAACACTACCTGCTAGTGTTGCTCTTCTATCCTTAAATCTTGTATCTGAGTGTGTGATGATGGGTTTAAAGTCAAGCAGCTGTGTGTGTGTGTGTGTGTGTGTGTGTGTGTGTGTGTGTGTGGGCGCTGGCGGGCAGGCACTGCTGTCTCCACGTGCTCATAATGAAGACGGATGGGTCATATTTATTTGCTGACGCTGACAGGACGCCGGAGTCAAAAACGAGTGGAGTTGAGTAAAGTGGAGTGGAGCGGAGACTGGGCCCGCGGGCCACGGCCATCCATCATCCCACGACACTCATCATCATCAGAGCCTCTTCCTCAGAGCTCAGAGAACAAACAAACGAAAAGAAACGAACCGCAAATCAATGATTAACTAAACAAGGGGACGCAGTGGCTTTTTACAAAAAATCACATATAAACAAAACAGATGGTCTGAGGACAAGGCCTTGTTAAGTGTTTTAAATGCTGGTCATGCACACATAGCACCCCCCCCCCCCCTCCACACACACACACACACACAAGATTTGAAAAAGGGATTTTTTTTTGGTCTTTCATGAATCGAAAACATTTCAACATGATATTTTTTTTTGTCTGCACAAAGCAGCTGTTGGGTGTCTGACTCTGAAAACAAAACTTTGACAAGCTTAAAGCAAGCCAGCTCGCCAAGACATGCCTGTTTTAAATGGTCCCAGTGGGAAACTAAGTGAGTCAGTGACTGTTAGGCAGCCTGCTGGAATTGGACAGCCGCCGTGCGGTAACATTGAGTTACCATGGCGTCACCAATGGAGAGACCAGAGTGGGGAGGGCAAAGAGGTCTGGCCTGGCCTCGTCAGGCTAATGAATATGATCCCATCGGCACTGAATTTGCCCCACACGTGACCCTGACGGCAGAAGTTAATGGATTTGACCTTCAGGAGCCTGACGTCACTGCGGCTGAAACCATAGCCTTTTTTATGGACAAGCCCCATACTCAAGGTCCCTCAACCCTACGCCCTTCACCGCACTAACAACTTAGTCTGATAAGCTGCTGGGAAAAGCTGGAGACCTAACAGGTGTGTTGTATGCTATGATATGCAGTCTCATTACTTCTCATTACTGTCCAAGGTTTCAGCTTGACATACTCTTATGAATGCTGTCAGTTACATTGGTTACACTGGTAAAATATGTTTTCTCATTTTTTTCTGTTGGAACACACACACACACACACACAGCGATAGCCTCCCAGTATGTGACAGCACACAGATGCTCTTCTGCCAAACAATGGCATTATGTGAGTGAGCTTAATTAAAGCAGGTAAATCTCATTATACACATCCAAAGACAACCTTCTATCCTTTCTAGATTATATCTGTTTCACGAAGAACACCCACCGCCCATTTACTGTTCTGTCAGGAAAACCTCATTCATGAATATATGCATCTCTAGAGTGAAGAGAGTGTGAGGCGGATGTTTCACCCATGTGAGGGCAACAGGCAAGACAGGATGAGGTGGATGTTTCACCCACGTGAGGGCATGCAAGACAGGATGAGGTTTGAGACTGTGAGACGCAACAGTTCTACAACACACTACACTCACTACACTAGCCATGCAGTTATTCAGACCTCTGGTAAAGTACCCCTGTTTCCCAAGATAAGAGAAGCTTATAGAGGGAGAGGGAGTGGGAGAGGAAAACAGGCAAAACAACATGAAAACATAGTAATAAGCACACAACATTCTGCATTTGAAGTTCTTTTAATAATAAATAATATGGAAAAATGACATTTTTTTGTTTCGTTTCATTTTTTTGAAATACAAGATTCCCAGTAATGAAAAGTTATGGCTGACATTAAAGTGGTGGTGTCTTTTTGTTTCTTTCTTTCTTTTCAAATATGGTAAACTCAGATGGACAGCACAAATTTCCGCAAAGGAACAACATTTCACACATCTCCTTTCATTCACTCACCAAAAAAGCTGTAGTATTTCTTTTTTCTTTTTTTTTTTTACTGCAAAAGCCTTGACCTTGAGCCGGTCAACCAGCTACAGCACTGCCTGTGCTACAGTTACGACAGCAGGTGACGCCGGGGGGGGGGCGAAAAAAGTCACATCAACGTGAAAGAATCACACTTTTCCATCTTGTGTCATTTCCTCTCTTCTGCCCTCTGTCGGGTACGCTTCTCGTGGGACCATCAGATAGACCAATCTGATTGGCTCACATGACACCTGTGCAGAGATCCAAAGTCCAAAAGGAAAGGCAGAGAAGTATCCCCATAAGTTGCTACTAGTTTAGGGGGACTTTGCTGAATGAAGTGATAAACCAGTGCACCTCTTCCATGTGTGTGTGTGTGTGTGTTTAGGGGGGGGGGGGGGGGGGGGCACGACCCCCCCCCCATGCCCAACTCCTGTGCCCAATAGCCAAATGGAAAAGAGACTCCATGCCACAACAGGAGAATGACTTCTCTCTCTCTTTCTCTAGACATATTGCCCATTGCCCTTTTCTTCGTAATCACAATCTTTAAGTGCATTTCTACACGATCCGTTCAGCTGATTCATGTTGGATACTGCACTGTGAAACTGCATGGAATGAGATGGCAAACTTCTTTGTTTCTTATTCTTCTTCTTCTTCTTCTTCTTCTTCTCTTTCCACTTTAAAGTTGGATCCATTCTTAGGTAACAGGTAATCTAATATCCATGTAATCTCATTAAACTCCAACCAAACAGTGGAGTCTCGATTCCATTCTGGTAATATCCAGACATTAATATAAGACAATACTCTTTCATCATACAAACACAATTATTGACAAGACTCCTTGTGTCCGTTCCTCCATTACTGTGGAACATTCCATAGTTAACAATTAATGGCTTAAAATAAAGTTAAGTGATTGTGCTTTTAAAACCAATGTAAGACAAAAGAACATACATCAACAATAACAACATCAATAAAAAATTAAATCATAACAGTGCATTACAAAAAAGGGAAATCCAAATGGCTGCACTTCTTAATAGTGTACTGACCAAGCAATTTACAACAATTATACTATCGACCAAATATTTCAAAGTCAAATAAATGGTTGAGAAAGCAAAAAAGGAAGACCAATTTGAAGTACTATACCACAGAGTGGGATTGAGAAACATTCTTCTGTATATAACAATGGTCTGCAGCTCCCAAGACATTTTTATTACACACTTACATCAGTACTTTGGAGGGCTTCACTGAATGACTGCCATTGCAAGCAACTGAATCAGCAACTCAATGTTTAAAAAAAAAAAAAAAGCAGATGGTACCTTTATTGGAGGATGTATTTTGGACAGGAAAAGTACCCATCAGTTACTCTTGTACACATCATTATAAATAAAAAAAACAATCAAATAAAAATAATGAAGAAAGTGAGACATTAAGCATTGGTCAGGTTTTCAGTTTGTTTTGTAAAAGGTAATTTACATGATGGTGACCGGACTTTCAATGGTTGGCCCACAAGTCCATAGGGGGAGAATGGGGTCATTCTGTCCAGCGGTGACCTGGAAGGACTTCCTATGGTCTGCAGTTCACGTTCCCTCAGCTCTCCAAAAGCTGCTCAACAAACAAAGCGAAACAAAACTCTTAATATCTCGACCTCGGTGAGCTAGTGCTAATCAGAACAGATTACAGTGATTAGTGTTCTTGAAATTCTATTCACATATATATGTCATATTTACATAATCAGTCATTCATATGCACTTAGTCGAGCAGGGTTTGCAGAAAAGTAATTAAGTAAGTAAGTAAGAAATAACAACTCAGCTCATTCTGACTCTTGATTATGAACAGTTAACAGTTTGTATCATTAATCAATGGATTCTCAACAAATATCTTCCAATCAAACATTTACACATATCTAGCCTTTGGATGTGTCTAATAGTCACAACTGGAGAATGAGAGAAAAGAATATAATCGTCTTGCATGAACCAGTTCAATTTACTATTCCTTAGAATTGTTGAACAGGAGTTGGATGAGGCCCAATGACTAAAACCATTAGTTATTTTCAGTCTTTGTAGCCTAGACTGTACACTGTCAATCATCCCTCTTCCTCTTCCTCTTTCACACATTACTGCAGCTTTGGTGTTGATTTATAGTTTACCTCTAGCTCCTCTTCCTCGGGCTGGAAGGGCCCCAAGCTGGGCAGCCCTGCGTCCGAAGGGTTCCTGCGTGACCCCGGGCCCCCCTCGGCCCTCCGGCGGCCCCCGGAGCTGCGGGACGACATGGAGCCGGAGGAGCTGGGGCCCCCCTCCCTCTGGCCCTGCAGCGAGGGGAAGTTGGGGCGACTGTAGGGGGGGATGTCCTCTGCTACTGCTGCAGAGAGATGGGGGGGTGGATATGTCATGTATGTTTACATGTAATATATGAAATAAACACACACACACACGCACACACACACACACACTCACATACATGGCCCAATGTGGATTGCACAAACTCACACAAAAATATATATAGAGAGAGAGAGTCAGACATACTGAAACAAATGTAACACACAAATTGTGTACCTGGGGGTTGGCGGGCTCTGCTGGCCTTTTGGTTCTGGTGTCTGTCATGACTCTCGCGCCTCTCCACGGAGCCCTCTCTGGCGCGGTTGCCCCCGGCACTCCCTCTCCTCTCACGCCCGTCCCCACAGCCCATTTTGGGCAGGGTGGCGCCCCGCAACTCATAGCCACCCCTGGAGTTGTGTGTGGGGGACTTCACGCCCGCTGAGGAGGGCGCCAGAGACAGAGCTGTGTCTGAGGGAGGAGGAGAACAAACAGACAGACTGTTTACTGTATGTTGTTTACACGGGAAGGAAAAACAAACAAAACAACACTCCTGAGAAAGCCATTAATTTACACTGAAAGAACTGATTATGCTGTGACCAGCCTAGAATTGAAATACATGTAGAAATATTCAAAAATTCCAGTTTTCTCTGCAGTACGTGACTCAGATTTGAGTCATGGGGCATCTTGACCTTCAATCACTTACACCACACGGCTGTCTAGACACAAGGGCCGCTGGCGTAGCAAACCACCATTGGACCTCACAAGAGCACTTACTGTATGAGTGCTTGTGTGGTCTACCCTTATGACATACATCCCCAGCCCCGTTTGGCTCTGTAGACTGTACCACTGTTATTGCACACAGGCCGATAGGTTGGGTAAACCACACATTTTCAATTCATGTTTGCCAACTGGATAGCTCCTGGATACTATGTATGCTCTTCATTGGGTCACCCATATTGATGACCTGATTACCTGAAGCACCCGTGGCGACTGACAGGTGATAGTGGTGTTAAGACCCACAAAAGCAGGTCGAGATGAACAAAGGAATGATATTCTCTTCTGTAACCCCCAATAATTTACGAGTGAGGCTGTTTCTGAATGGGGCTTAGGAGAACCACAGGGCCAGACGTGCCAGGCTCTCTCACCGTCGGTGAAGCCGTCTCTCTGCGGGCTCTGGTGGTGTGTGTGCTGCTGCTGCTGCTGGTGGTGGTGCTGTTTGTGCTTCCTGGGGGGTCGTTTCTGCATGACGGCCGTGCTCACGTTGCTGTCCGTGGACACGGGACTGCTGGGCCGGTGGCCCACGTGGTACCGCTGACCTGATGAGGAGTGGGGACAGCACACGGTCAAAACCATCACTTTGATCTGGTATCGATATCATTCTTACATTAATTGCATATTAGCATTTGGGTGATAGCGAGCTCTGGTGTAACCAACATTGCTCTCAAAGGTGCTCACAATAAGAGCCAAATGAGATGTGATGCGGTGCATGTCTACATTCTGTTTCAGTATCTTCTCATATAAGAAATATGAACTGAATAGTTTTGAGAGACAACA
>NC_045159.1:11112574-11122574 GCF_900700415.2 Clupea harengus | reverse complement strand
AGATAGAGAGAGTGAGAGAAAAAAATGCTTAATGTGATAGAAGTGAATGAAAGAAATCAAATGATCACTGCTGCACAACATGTGTTGTGCCCTGTCGCTGACCTTCAGCAAGGGGTGGCACACCATCTCGGCACCTGGATGCCATCTCTGCCCTGCTCTCCGTGCTGTCACCTGATGATCTTCTCCTCTCATCACCCCACTTGTTTTCCCTCACTAGCGTACGCTAACTCTAACCCCCATAGCCTGACCTTGTTTCACATGCTCAGACCCAATGTGTTCCTGTAGCACTAACTGGTAGAGCAAGGCACCAAGACACCAAGGTCATGGGTTTGGCAGTCTGTTACCACAGGAGGTGAGCTTTAGTGTCATGAGAGAAGGTCTTTCTCTAATTCTCTCTCTCTCTCTCTCTCTCTCTCTCTGTTCTCTGTTTCATTCCCTCTCTACGTTTTGGAGGTCAGAAGTCTGTGTGTTGCTCCAGACAAAGTGAGGAAAGCTAATGAAACAGTCATTTAGCTGTGTAATGTTTTCAGAATGCACACAGACAAGAACAACACACACACATACACACACACACACACACACACACACACAAAGCCTACCTCTACATATTCCAACATACACACACACACACACACACACACACAAACACACAGAGTGACCCACACACACACACACACAGGTGAATTGTACCTTTGCGTATGCCGGCGTAGCTGCTGCTCAGGCCGCTCCTCTTCTTGCGGTGGCGGTAGAGCCAGACGCTGAACACCATCAGCACCAGCCAGCAGGTGGCGCCGATGCCCGCGATGAAGGCCGGCTGCTTGACCACGTCTGAGATGTGAGACAGCGTGTCCCTCTCCACACCACTCTCCACCACCTCGCCCAAATGATCTAAAACAGAGAGAGAGAGAGAGAGAGAAAGAGAGGGGGAGAGAGAGAGAGAGAGAGAGAGGTGGAGAAGGAAAAGAGACGGATGGGAGTGTCATGGAGGAGGGAAATAGAGAGGTGGAGATGTAAAGGGAGGAAAGGAGAGTGACAGAAAGATGGATGAGAGAGTGATAGAAAAAAAGAGATGGATGAAGAGGATAACACAAGAAAAGAAAAAAAGAGATGATGACAGTTTGAGGAGAGAAGAGGAAAGAGGAGAGAAGAGCAAAAAAAACAACAACCCATGACTGTAAATCGAGTACGATGTCTGTCGCAGTTACTGTAGATCACAGAGCTAAAGGCAAAGATAAAAGTACAATGACATGCGCACACAAACAACTGTGACTAAAAGTAGCAGCCATGGCCATGGGCCTCTCCTGCTCGCCCTCCCTCCCTACATCCATCAGGCCCCTCGGAGTGCTCCTCTACTCCTTCACTCTTTATGGCCTCAGCCTGGAGCTCTGAGGAGGCGCTCAACACTACACAGGATGCTGTAGGAGGCTGATACGGATCATGTGAAAACATTAGAGGATAGGATAGCGGCAAAAAACAAACCACACGCACCCGCGCACACACACACACACACACACACACACACACACACACACACACACCGCTGATTCTCTGCGTGTGTACATCTCTGTGTGACAACACCAGCCTTGCATGTCTCAGCAGACCACATCTAAAGTCGAACCACTGTGACGAAGCTGCAACTACCTCTGATTGCACGACTGAACGAGCGAGATTGTGGGGTTTGACAGAGACGGGACTGATTCAAGTCTGGACACGCTAGCTCTGTCTGTCTCTCTCTCTCCCTCCCTCTCTCTTTCTTTCTTCTCTCTCTCTGACATTTGGTCATGGTGGTTATACACAGACACACTTAAGAGCGGGCACAGCCATTTTTTTGTGTTGCTCTCTGCATCATAGATTAATGCGCCGAGTCGAATCTCTGATGGTCGTCAACAGGAAGACACTTGAGTCTTTAGAAGTAGCAGCTGGAGAGGAGACTGTCCCCTTCAGCAGTGATTCAAAGCAGGAGACAGATCCTTAAGCGATTTATTCCCATAGAGGAGTGTAAAAGTTAATGACCATGTGCTATTTTATGATTTGTTTTACATGTCTGATGTCGACCTTCACAGGGTTGTAACTTGGCTTCTTTTTTTTATTGAAGACCATCCTTGAGGACTTACGTATTTCTTAGAGAGTATATGAGTGTGTCTGTGTGTTTGTGTGTGTTTGTGTGTGTGTGTGTGCTGAACTCTCACCTATTTCAAAGACGGTGATGCCACTCTTGACCCCTGGGCCTGCCCCGTTGCTGGCGGCGACCTCCACGCTGTATCGGATGCCGGGCGAAAGGTTGGGGATGACAATAGAAAAGGTGGAGCCGTCCACCGTGCGGTTGACATGGTAACGGCTTTCATTACCCAGACACCAAATCTACAGAGAGGGAAGATAGAGAGATGGAAGTCACTGAAGCAACTAGACACACACTCCCTAGTAAATATGCATTAAACAAGTCTCAATGATGTAAGATGTATCCCAATACAACATAACACTAATGTACTTATGGCAGAGTGGAATAATTAATGTGCGTATTGCACAGAGGAATCTGCCAAGTTAGGTCAGTGGGGCAACTTTTTTACCAGAAGATGGCGCTAAAGTTCTTCTCTCTTGTCAGTGCAGATTAAGCTGGTGCTGTGCATGGTGGGTTCTGCTAGTGTGGGGATAGAGGGAGGGAGGGAGGGAGCAGGCAGTGTGCGTGGAGAGAGGGGTACGGTGTCCTCTGCTTACCTTGTACTCCTGTACCGCGCCGTTCTGTTCCTCCTCGGGAGGCGGTTGCCAGGCGACCAGGATGGCGGTCCCATTGGTGTCGCTCTTTGTCACAGTTACGCCACGTGGGGCCCCGCTGGGAGCTGTGGCAGAGGAGCAAAGAGTCACAGAGAGAGGGAGAGAGTGAGAGAGAGAGAGAGAGAGAGAGAGAGAAAGAGAGAAGGAAGGAGACAGAGAAAAGGTGGGGGGCAAAGAGGGAAAGAGGAAATGATAGAGGTAGAAAGGGAATGGGAGAGAGAACAGAGAGAGTTAGAGAAGAATGTAAGGACAGGAAAAAAAAAGCCTCCAGCCTCACCTTCACCTATCCTCTATCAATCTGTCCTACTTTTAAACCCTGCTTAAACCTAAAATTGATGACAGGTCCTAGCTAGGGCCAGATCCCCGTCTTCCATATGCTATCAAGCAGAGGATACCACAAGAAAGAAAAAAAAAAGAAAAGGAAAAAGGAAAACGGCTATAAAAAGCCCATAAAAGCGAGACAATACGAGTAGTAAACAGAGAACGGCTGGGTGACTGGCGTGCGTTTTCTCAGTCTCTCCCCAGGCCCATAAACTGGGCCACAAGTGCTGACTGTTTCCCAGCAAACACGCATCTAAAGGCCTAATCAGGAGATGTGTTTCCTGTTTATTGTACCGAAGGGGAGAAGAGGGGAGTCATGAATCGGAGTGGTGTGTGTGCGTGTGTGTGGGGTCGATGTGGGGAGGTTAATGGGTGTGAATCAGAGGAGCTTTGGGGCACAGAAGCCCTGCTGCGGAGGTGGGATTAAGATGGGGGGGCTCGGGAGGGGGGTAAGTGAGTGAGAGCAGACATGTCAGTGGGGTTTGGAGATGGGAGTTACAGAAAACAATTAGCTGCTCAATTTGTAGTTAGTCTGGCTGAGTTGGCTATCACTCACATGTCACTTACACAGTCACACGAATGCCCATGTAACACACACACACACACACACACACACACACACACTGACACTGACACAGACACACACACTGACACAGACACAGACACAGACACAGACACACACACACTGACACAGACACAGACACACACACAGACACAGACACACACACACAAACCTCCATTACTTACTGTGAATACACACTCCCCTATTCCCGAATCAATTAGCATGTTAGCAATTAGTCTTTCACACCATAGTAAGTGTACCTAAATACATTACTATATCCTCAACTCTGTATTCCACTACCATAATCCTTCGGGTTGATGGCAGCCTTTACAAACACCTTTCGACCTCCGCACCCACCTTCTTCCATGGTCCGGACCACCTTCACGTCACTGTCGGCCCCCTGGAACTCGTCGAAGTAGGGCCGCACTTTAAACTCGTAGGTCACGCCCTTCTTCAGCTGAGGCACGACGGCGCCATCCTCACCGGGTGTCCGCACCTCAAACACACCCCACTGGCTCCGGGACTGCCCCGTCTCGAACGTCGGCCGGTACATCACCTTGTAGCCCTGGATGTACTGGGACTGCTGCTCCACCTGTTGGTGTGGAGCAGCAACAACACAAACCATCACTCATTGAACCCTCTGGCTCCACGCATTGTTTCTGTATGTATTTATCAATACGAGTGCCAAAGAAATGTCTCATTTGGTTTTTGTGTCTGCTTGGATTTTCATATTAGTACAGGTCTAGAAGAGCATCTGACCATGTTCAATAAAATGTGTTTTTTATTTCATGTGACAGAAGCCATGGTGCTATTTATTCCCACAGGCACCCAAACCACAGCTAAAGGCTCCATCGAAACAGGGTATTTCGGGAGAGGATTTCAGGCCTAAATAAATAGCACCACTAAATCCCAAACTCGGCATCAGTAAATAGCATGGCTTTGGTGTACTGTGGGAAGGTAACCATGGAGATGGGAACATCCTGTCTCAAAGGACTCGTGCCTGGCGTATGCTCGTCCACTCATACACTAACAGATATGCACACATCTATATTACTGTAACACAACAAAGTACACAAACACACAATCACACATCAAACACACACACACACACACACACACACACACACACACACACACACACACACACACACACACACACTCACACACTCACACACACACACACACACACACACACACACACACACACAGACCCCCATGTGGCCCGGTGGGAGGTCTCAGTTACAAGGCGTCTCCTCCTCTGACTGCAACCCTACAGGAGTGAGATCAGCAGGAGACGACCACTTCCTGCCACCCTGCCACCACTTAAGCCATCCCCGGCGGCTCCCCCCTGCCCCCCCGCCCTCCCCCGCCCCCCGCCCTCCCGCCATCGCTCCAGCATCACACGCCAGTCACAAGCCTAACCGTCTGTACTGGTACTGCTCTGGACTGCTTCCATGGCCTGTTTAGTACTCCCTCCTACATGCTGAAAGAGAAAACTACTTCTTACTGTGTTGGTGTGTTTGTGTCTGCGATGAAAGAGTTAAGACCAAGACCAGGCTACAGCAGGAGTCACCTCCCACATCATCCAAGTGTGTGAGGACCTACAGACGGTGTCATCCAAAGAGCTCAAAACGCCCTCACCATTTCACCATTGCTTAATACGAACATCTTCAAACTGCAGCAACACTCAAGCAAAACGACAGCATCTAGACTCATTCCTACTTAACAATGAGTCTTAACATATTTGGGCCATGACTGAGACTCACGTATGAAGACACTCTGCTGCATTATCAAGGGCGGTATTGAATGACAGAGGTTAAATGTGACTGGAGAAGGAAGCAACCGAGACAAATGAGTCAGCCTCATCTCCAGCTCATGGACCTGTAATACCAGCTAGCACCCGCTCATGGACTGCTAATACCAAACATTCCAGAGGAGTTCAGCATGCAGATCGCTTTGCTGTGCCTCAGCTAAACTATTTACATTCATGCCACTGTGTTTATGGCAGCAGCCCTGACGTGTGTATACACCGACCCATTCGTCAAGGTTAAGCCACCATTTGTCCCCGCAAACAGAGAGAGAGAGAGAGACAGAGAGAGAAAGAGACAGAGAGAGAGAGAGAGAGAGAGAGAGAGAGGAATCTACAGCATGCTTGTGAAAGCTGAAGCTGATTAAAAGAAAAATAGCCCGGACAGCCCAGGTGGTCCTGATTTAAGAGCGAGCTCCGTTCCCACTCCTCCTCAAGAGCTCGAAGCGAGCGCTCCACTTGTCCTCTCTGCTCCCTGGCCAAGCTCAGCTCAGCTCTCCTCCTCAGCTCTCTTCCTCCTGTCAGAGAGCCCCCTACCAGCACTCGCCCAGCTCTCTCTCTCTCTCATACTGAGGGGCCTCTCCAGAGCAGGATGTGGCCCCTGATAAGGGGATGAGTGAGTGGGGTAGGAAGTGGCTCAAGCGGGCCCTTAACTGGCTGGACACCGGAGCGTGGGGAGAGGAGAAGTTGGGTTGGGGCGGGTGGGGTTGGGGGGGGGGGGGGGGATGGAGTGGGATCGAGGGGTCGTATTTTGAGACGACAGTATGAAAAGAGAGTCTTGTTGTGTGTTTTGTCTGAGACAGAAGAGGGAGTGAAGGTCCTGGGGTCTGAGAATGTGGAGTGGTAAAAGGATACCATGTCTTTAGAGAATTGTGTGTGCATGTGTGTGTGTGTGTGTGTGTGTGTGTGTGTGTGTGTGTGTATGTGAATGAGATAAAGACAGAGAGAGACAGAAAGAGAGAGCGAGACAGAGACCATGTCTGTGTGTGTCTGTGTGACTTTGAGTGTCTGAGTATGTATCTGAGTAAGTGAACGTGTGTGCGGGTGTTTATAGATAGATATAGGATTACTCACGGTCCACTGCACCCTGACGGAGGAGGAGGAGAGGATGACGGGGTTGTGGAGGTGGATGACCACGTCTCCCAACTCCTTCTGGATGTGACGGTGGTCCACTCCCTGAATGGTGGGTGGCGTGTCTGTGCTCAAACAAAAAGGGGAAGTGGGAGTGAGCAAGGGGTTAAGTATGTGTATGTGTGTGTGAACATAAGCCACTATGTCTGTGTGAGTGTGTGTGTGTGTGTGTGTGTGTGTGTGTGTGTGTGTGTCTGTGTGTCTGAGTCTCTGTGTCTATCTGTGACTGTATGCATCTGGCATATCCTCTTAAATAAGATGATACTCATGTTGCTACTGCTGTCTCTACTGAAGCAAGGCCATCTGCCTCTCCTCTTGCAATATAAACACACTCTTAATATTTACATACTCTAAATCAATCACTGTCAGTTTGTTTGATTGGTTTGAAATATTGAAAAGTTATATAGCAAGGACACGATGCAAGGGCATAAAATAATGCATTCGTGTGAAACCCTAACTAACCCTCCTGTTACTTCTCTGAGGTAAACATCAACAATGCAACAACAAACAACATGCAGTGCAACACGTTTGGTCCCGCTGTACAGGTGGAGGAGACTGACCCTGGGTGCGGATGGCGTCGCTGATGGGGCTCGGGTCGCTGAGGCCGTAGGCGTTGACCGCCCGCACTAGGAAGAGGTAGACAGCGGCCGGCTTCAGGCCCTTCAGCACGAAGCTCTCTGTCTTCACGTGGTCAGCCAGGGTCACCCAGCTACTGCCAGATGCATGGCTATGGGAGACAGACAGGGTTAACACTCCTTTAACCAGTGCCTTCATTTCTCATGAGAGGTAAATAAATAGAGAGAGAGAGAGAGATTGCAGGATGGATACACACACACCCACACACACACACACACACACACACACACACACACACACACACACACACACACACACACACACACACACACACACACACACCTGAATGCCTCTATGATGTAGGAGGTTGGGGTGGCTCCTGCGTTGCTGGGTCTCCATGACAGCGTGGCAGAGGTGCGGCTGACGTCGGTCACCTCCGGCTTGGACGGAGCTCTGGGGATCAGGTTGGGGTCTGTGGGCCTGCCTGGCTGAACAGCCACTCCAAACTCTGCCAGGAGCACGCAAACCAGACACGTTCACTGACAGTTTACTGTAATACATGTGCTCCTCGCTCCTCACTGGTATAATGCAGTTAGTGATCCGTGGTGGTCCATCTCCATGAATGCAGACATAACATGCACTAATATTTACTATCACACCTAAGGTTACCTAGGCTAACCCAAACAGCTTAGAGGCATATATAATTAGTATACTGTATACAGAGTATATATGCCTTTTGTGTCTCCTGACATACTAAAGTTGACATTTCATTTATTGGCATATGACACTGTGATAACATTTCGCCAATGCAATAAGGAGTAATGGCAAAAGCAATATAAGCCTGGGGCTTGACTGATGGGATTCTCATTGATTTGTGTATATAAAGGGCATTTCTGTGCGGGACTGAGAGGAGACAGTACCTTCCACCTCAAGGTACGCTTTCCAGGATGCCTCTCCACTAGGGCTGGAGGCAATGCAGGTGTACATGCCAGTGTCTCCCAGCTTAGGGATGATGAAGCGCACACACACACACACACACACACACACACACACACACACACACACACACACACACACACACACACACACACACACACACACAAACACACAAACACACACAGAAAAAGGAGTGAAGCAGAAATAAGTGACACGTTTGAAAAGAGAGAAAAACACACTTTTTTTTTGTTTTTCCAGCGGCTGGCAGCTGACACCAAGCGGCACTGAGTCCGAGGCGCTCGTGCGCAACGCCGCCGCCGGATGCGCCGCTAGGTCTTGTCGCGTCACGTCACGCCACGCCGCGCTGCAGGGCCCCCCTCACCTTGGCGTATCTGATCTGCAGCTCCCCCGCGTCCGTCTGCGAGACGCGCGAGTCGTGGGTGGTGACGAGGGTCCCGTCCTTCTTCCACATCACCGTCGGGGTCGGGGTGCCTGTTGCCTGGCAACTCAGAACCACCGTCCCGTCCACAGACACCGTCTGATTGGATGGGCCCTGTTGAATGATGGGCGGAGGGCGGTCCGAAACAACTGCGGCCAAAAAAAGAAGAGAGAGAGAGAGAGAGAGAAAGAAAGAAAAGAGAGGGGAGACGTGAGAAACATCCGTAAAATAAGTGATTGTCATGGGAATGTGGAGAGAGTGATGGAGAGAGACAGCGAAAGAGACTAATTAAGACCACAGAGGATGAGAGAGGAGGAAACGTGTGTGTGTGTGTGGGTGTTGTGTGAGTGTGTTTGTGGGAACAGAAGGAATGAAGTTTGAGGGAGAGAGAGAATGAGAGGAATGACGAGAAAGGGCAGAAGGAGAGGAAACGGAGAGAGAGATAATGATAGAGAGGGAGGGAAAACGCTGAAACGTAGGATGCGGAGAAGGAAATTGATTTGATGGCGAGCAAAAGGGAAGAAAAAAAAAACGTCAGAAATTCACAGCCCTGGAGCGTGAGGTTAATCATGTGTCAGCAGGAAGTGACCTCAGCGGAGCCACTGAAGCTCCAAAAAATCCCATTTAGATACCAGTGAGAGAGATTCAGCCCCAGAGCACTGTTACAGTGGGGAAGAATTATGGGCACATGCACACACACATACACACTTTCCAGACCACTGGCAGTAGTAGTGCTGATATGAGAGAGGGGGAGAGAAAAAAAAAAAAAACACTTTAAAAATAGCTCCAGGCTAAGCTAGTGCATTATTACCATACAAATACACCACCCTCAGTGTGGGGGAGAGTCAGGCCTTCAGCCGCCTGGTGGTGTGTGTGTGTGTGTGTGTGTGTGTGTGTGTGTGTGTGTGTGTGTGTGTGAGTGAGTGTCTGTGTGTGTGAGTTTGTGTGTGTGTGTGTGTGTGTGTGTGGGTGTGTGTGTGTGTGTGGGTGTGTGTGTGTGTGGTGGTGGTGGGAGACCAGAGTCTGAAGTCAGGAGAGCCTGGCAGATTAAATCAAACATGCTCCATCCTTGTTTCATTTCCATTAAGTGTAATTGAGTGTACATTGAGTGTGTGACTCCCATTTTCCATTTCCCCCGCTACCGTGTCGAGCCGAGCACCGGCATTACCATATAATTACACGCAAAGCCAATGAAAAAAAAAAAAAGAAGAAAAAAGAAGAGAAAAAATGGTCTTCTGTGGCACAGTCTGCCTGTTTCTAACTGCAGGCAATTATGTTAATTAAATTAATATATGTACACAACATCAGCACACTCAGATACAAGTTGTTTATATAGGTACAGTGGGCTCCCCAGCCCCCCAGGCTCCAGCCAGTGCAATTGCTTTTATGGGCCTTGAAGCTGAATTGTCCAATTTATTACGGGTTGGGAGCAATTTTTCCTAAATAATGGATGAAA
>NC_045159.1:11097574-11105074 GCF_900700415.2 Clupea harengus | reverse complement strand
TCTGTTTTTTGGGACGAAAGAGGAGAACGTTCTCAAGAAAGAAAGGGTGATCTTTTTTCTCTCTCTGCCTGTCTTGGCTCAAGCACCAATGTTACGCTGCCTGAGTGGAATCTGTAAGGTGAGCACAATTTTATATCAGTGAGAGAGAGAGAGAAAAATGATATATCTGCCAAAACAGCAGGTCACTGCGTGGTGCACGGTCATCAAAAATCAGACGCTGGAATAATGACGCTATAAAATTCCGGCAGGAGGAGAGTTTTTTTTTTTTACGATGTTGACAACATTTGCATTCCACGGGAGCAAGTATGTGTGTGTGTGGGGGTGTGTGTGTGTGTGTGGGGGGGGGGGGGGGGGGGGGGGGGGCGTGGCGGTGGTAAATGAGTTTTAGGGTGAGTGAGGTGGTGGAAAATGAGAATGCAACTATCCCCCTCTAATAAAGGAGATATTTCCAAAGAAAACATCTGTGCTGCCTGTGTGTTTGGTTACTGAGAGAGGGAGAGAGGGAAAGAGGGAAAGAGAGAGAGAGAGAGAGAGAGAGAGAGAGAGAGAGAGAGAGGAGAGAGAGATAATGGATGCCTGAAGGTCAGTATACCAGCACTAGTCTCACTGCCACAGTACCATGGATGGGACATTCACTGTTTCACTGTCCCTCAACCACCACCATAGAATTTGAGATGGAGAGTGGTAAAAAAACCCTACTCTGAATGAGTCTAGTGCTAAATGCTATCTAGTGCTCAGTTCCTGGAATGAGTCTGGTTCTACTGAGATATGTTCCCATCTCTGCACATTAATATGAAGGGTTGTGAAGGCCAGGCATGGAGAGAGGACAGAAAGGTCATTCCTATTCATGCATGTTCTGTTCAGCAGACACATTTAGGTGTCAAGGCTGGGCAGAATACAGATAAAAGAGAAATCTTGAATGAGAAATATGAGGAAAAAAAGAATGTGTACAATCAACAAAAAAAGAAAGCAAAAAGAAAGGCTGAGATAAAGTAGTGCGGGAGAAAGAGAGAAAGAGTGAGAGACAGGAAGAGGGGGAGGGAGGTCTGCCTCAGGAAAGCATTCGCTATGCAAACATTCTTATCATCACCGCTTATTTATTTATTTTCAGAACAAATTGAGGGGAAAATGAGAGTGTAAAACGTTCAGCCTGAACCCAGAGTCCATGGCTCTCTCTCTCTCTCTCTCTTTCTATACCTCACCCTCCCTCCCTCCCTCCCTCCCTCCCATGCCTGTCCTCTTTATCACGGTCATCTGAAGCTACAAGTATCTCTCCAGAAGAGATAATGTGTTTGTCAGACACACATGTTGTTATGTCTCATTCCCCTCAGGGCTAACCATTCTTCCTCCGCTCTCCGCTCTCCCTCTCTTCCCACCCCTCCCCCTTTCCCTCCCTCCTCAGAAAAGCAGGTAACAGAGAGAGAGAGAGAAATAAATGGGAGCCAAATGAAGAAGAAAAGGACAAAAAGGGACAAAAAAAGAAGAGTGTGTATGTGGATAATGAGCACCCCTCCCCCCGTCCGTGTACTCATTTCATCCCAAATATCATGCTCATCTGTTATCTCTCCTTCCTCTCCTCCTCACAGACCCTAAATTACCCCTTCATTTCCCCCTCTAGTTCTTTCCTTTTTTTTCTCTCTCTCTCTTTTTTTCCTAGGTCTGGAATTAGACTGCGTAATTGGAAACATGTCATTTCCCAGTGTGGGGCTGGAATGGGGCTTGCCTTTAATTAGGCAGAGTCTCTCCTGTGTGTACTGGCCTGTGTGTGAGAGAGTGTGTGTGTCAGTGGGGCAGGGGGGTTGGCAGAAAGAGAGCAGGAGATGAGTAACTGTGTGACCGTGTGTGTGTGTCTGTGTATGTGTGTGTGTGTCTGTGTCTGTGTGTGTGTGTGTGTGTGTGTGTGTGTGTGTGTGTGTCTGTGTCTGTGTCTGTGTGTGTGAGTCTGTGTGTGTGTGTGTGTGTGTGTGTGTGTGTTAGGGCTGAACGATTAATTGCATTTGCGATTTAATCGCGATATGATAGAACGCGATTTTCTAACCGCAACGTTCGCGATTAAAAAACGTGTTTTTTAAGATGGTACATTTTGCACACAGTGTTTAAAAAGTGCATGCCTAGTGTTTATACTTAAAATTACTTTTTTTAAATTACTTAAATGCACAGTGGCAAAGCTACCGATTTGTTGTTCTTGTTTCTGTAATGAGCAGTTAAATAAAAATGTAAAATGTGGGAAATAATATTTTACACTAAATGTATCTAATATTGTGTTGGTCATATTTAAATCATTCATTACGTTTTGTTGGGGAAAAAAAGAGGATAAAAAAATCGCATATTAAATCGCAATCGCAATATTTTGGTAAAAAATCGCAATTAGATTATTTTCCAAAATCGTTCAGCCCTAGTGTGTGTGTGTGTGTGTGTGTGTGTGTGTGTGTGTGTTGTGGCTTCTTCTATTCTGTAATACATGTTGGCAAGGACATCAAGCTTATAGCACTGAGTAGATAACAACAGGGAGAGAGACAGAGAGAGAGAGACAGACAGTGGAATAGAGAGAGACAGAAATAGAGAGACAGAGAGAGAGAGACAGAGATGAATAGAGAGAGACAGACAGTGGAATAGAGAGAGACAGAGAGCAGAATAGAGAGAGAAAGCAGGGGGGCAGAGGGCAAGTGTGAAAGGGGAAGAACACAAACCCAAATAAAGGACAGACACAGACCGAGAGAGAGAGAGAGAGAGAGAGAGACAGAGGTACAGACAGAAAGAAAGAAAGAAAGAAAGAAAGACACACACACAAACAGGGACGGACAGACAGAGACGGGCTCATTTCCTCCCTTCAAAGGGACGGCTGGCCCGTGGTCCTGAGCTTTATGTCCACACTGTCTCGTGCCTTTCTTCCTCCCGCGATCAGAGCTAGACGGCTACGCTGCCCACCGGCCCATAAAGCCACTTCCTGCGCCCCGCCGACCTCTCTCACCTCGCACACGTGGGCGGCCGCTCCGAGCTCCGCTCGGCTGGCGCGCTTTGGTGTCACAGCCAAGGCCGAGGCCATTGAGCTGACCACACGTCTGGGTAAACAACGTCCAGACCCACACGCTGGGTAAACAACCGTCCAGACCCACGCGCTAGGATACAGACTCATCCTCAAACAGATGTGATTATGAGAGGTAATAAAAACAACACGGGTGGATTGAACCACTTCAAGTGCTCTCGTGGGGGTTAAAGCAGTAACTTTGTGACAGAGATGACACCTTTCTGCTTGAGTCAGTACCATTACGTTGACCTTTACAAGATATTGCATTGGACTGAATTTCAAATGCAAAAACAATGTGGGCATTACCATCCACATTTAGTCATAATTTCCCTGTGGATGTCTCCAGCCTGGCTCATTCTACACTTGGAACAGATAGGATGTGTGGATGTGCTGTAGGTGATTTTGTATGATGCTGTGGTGTGTGTGTGTGTGTGTGTGTGTGTGTGTGTGTGTGTGTGTGTGTGTGTGTGTGTGTTTATGGGGGAACGGGCAGCTGTGGGGGTAAACTGAGGCTGGGGTTGGGGGACTGGGTATGAGCTCAGGGGAAGGACAGCTGCTCAGGGTTTATTTATGCTGAGCTGCAGGACGGATAGCAGCTGCCCTACAGGTTAGGCCAAATTTCCTCCTTCATACATATGGTGTGGCAGGTGTGTGTGTGTGTGTCGGGGTGTGTGTGTGTGTGTGTGTGTGTGTGTGTGTGTGAGTGAGTGAGTGAGTACATGTGAGTGACATGTGTGTGAGTGCTTCTATGTATTTTTTAAATGATTTTCATTGTGTGAGTGAGTGTGTGTGTGTGGCTCTCTTACCGTGGACGGTGAGGGACCCCGAGGCCTCGGCCTTGCCCACCATGTTCTCGGCCAGGCAGGTGTATGAGCCGACATCAGCTGGCGTGACGCGCCGCAAGCTCAACGTGTTGTCCTCCAAGATCTCAAACCTGACAGACAGCGAGGTGGGAGAATTAGATTAGAGGTCCATTCATGCAAACCTCAACAAACATACACTAGATGCCCTTTATGAGAGTCAAACATACACTAGATGCCCTTTAATGAGAGTCAAACATACACTAGAGGCCCTTTAATGAGAGAGTCAAACATACACTAGGTGCCCTTTAATGAGAGAGTCAAACATACACTAGATGCCCTTTTATGAGAGTCAAACATACACTAGATGCCCTTTAATGACAGAGTCAAACATACACTAGATGCCCCTTTATGAGAGAGGGATGGAGAGTTGCGTGAAAGTATGAATGAATGTAAGCATGTATGAATGAACGTGCACACATACGTATGTGTATGCAGACATACATTCCAACTTTACATATGTATATACTAACATAACTACTATAATATGAGTGTTTGGGTATAGCGGCCTCATACCTTCCCTTGGGCAGATCCCCGTCCTCCTTCCTCCAGCGTACGATAGGAACAGGGTCGCCTCGGGCCTCACACTGGAAGTTCACACTCTCGTCTGCCAGGGACACCTGACTGACTGGACGCTTCACGAAGCTCGGGCGCTCTTAGGGAGAGATTCATATTTCATATGAGTGATTTACCACCTTTATTACAACCGGCACAACGACGACCATCATTACAATCTGTGACATTTCAAAGAGGATCACGATTTCACAGTTATCATTATCATTGAAATGATTACTATGAGAAGATGCACATATTCTCTATATGTAAATCACTGAAATTAATTAAAAATATCCGCAGCCCTGGTGTCGTGTAATGTCACACTAGCTGGGTTTCCATCCAGCTTTTTAATGTGAATTTTAGAAAATCTTGAGAGGAAACACTGGAAAGTCGCTATTTGCTAGAGGAGGGTGGATTAACTTGCAGTCCGAATAGAGAATAATGTGACTAAGGTTGATGGGAACGGATTTATTCGCAAATCGCATTTGTTAAGATTTTATTATGTGTTTCCGTTCAAGTTGCCCTGGCAATCTCAACTTTTGAACCCGCGGCTGTTCACAACTCCTGTCTTGATTAGGAGAGTGTCCATTTTAAATTTGCATAACACAGTGATTGAAAACGTGCATAGACTTGCATTTCTTTTAGCCAAATTGTCATGAATACGGTTCAAATATGTGAATGAGTTGGGATGGAAACCCAACTACTGGTGAAGATATAACTCTGCTAATGTTACTAAGAACCTAGCCCCATAGTGAACACTTCAGACAGCATCAGAGCTGCTGTGGGCCATCTGGGTGTATGTGTGTGCTTAACGCTTTTAGCTTCATCTTCCTCACTGTGCCCCCAGTGGAGATGGCAAACAGCACAGCATCATGCAGGGCAGCTTTCATAAGACTCCAAGAGAAAATGCTTTTTTGGCCACGAGGTCTACTTCAACTGGGAGAATGGTATGCGGAGCTGGATCCTAGCATGGGGAGGAGGTCTAGCCTAACACACACAGACTCCACCAGGGCCTTATGACCCTCCGTCGACCCCACCGCCCTCTGAGCCTGAAAGAGCCGGTCCTGCTCCCCGGCGGCACGGGAGGGCTGGTTCTCCAAAGCACCCCGCTAACCGTGCTAATGCTAACCCCTGCTGTTTTTAAATGTGCTCTTCAAAAGCGCAGCCAGCCATGCCTTTGCTAATATTTGGGTTCCCTTTGTGATCAGGATACTTGAATAATATCTGGAAATTCTCTTTTATGAGACATTCTGTGAGGGCTTAGAATCTTAAAACATTCCTTCCCACTGGAGGCCTGGAGGTGACTTTTGGGGGGGGCGGGGGGGTCTGTTTCTCCAATCGGCCGAATTATTCTATTAGTGCTAAATGTTTTCCCTGGGCATTATGAACGTGCACGCGCTTTGGCCCACTGCCCGGCCTGATGGTGTGATAAGAAGAGATGTCTGGAGCTGAGCGAGAAACAGGAAGTGCTCAGTCAGGGGGGCGGGTTGGGGGGAGGTGAGGGGAAGACGAGGGGCGAAAGGTCAGCAGCCTGGGAAAAGAAGGGAGGTAGACAGGGGTTTGTGTTGAGTGTGTGTGTTTTGAGGGAGGTTAGTGTGTGTGTGTGTGTGTGTGTGTGTGTGTGTGTGTGTGTGTGTGTGTTGGGGTGTGTGTGTGTTGGGGTGTGTGTGTGTGTGTGTGTGTGTGTGTGTGTGTGTGTGTGTGTGTGTGTGTGTGTGTGTGTTTGGGGGTGGTCACACACAGCTGGAATGGGTCTCAGACAGGGTGTGTCAAGTAGGTAAGTGATGGGGTCAGTGAGGGAATTCAGGCACAGCTGCAAAACTGAGAGCTGGTCTTCCATAAGCCCTTTTCAATTACTGTAATTGACGCTAAACACAATGTCTTCATCCTTTATCCTGAGGATGACCGGACTCTACGTAGCATTTCAAGCACAGGAAACAGAAGCCTCACTGATGACCGGCATTACAGAGCCATGTAGTCAGCAGACAAAGCAGGTGAGAGCACTTACACACGCACGCATACGCACACGCGCACACACACACACACACACACACACACACACACACACACACACACACACACACACACACACACACACACACACCACACACACACACACACACACCACACACACACACACACACACACACACACACCACACACACACACACACGCTGCTCTGTCTTACCCAGTACGGTGAGCTCGGCCACCTCACTCTCTCTTTCTCCCACCATGTTGGTTCCCACACACACGTACTTCCCCGCGTCACTCTTCCTCGCGTTAGTGATCATCAGCTTGCCACCTCGGATCTAAGAAAGAAAGGGAAGAGAAAGAAAGACAAATAGATAAATAGATAGATAGAGAGAGAGAGAGAGGAAGAGAGAGAGAGAGAAACAACCATAAAGTTATACAACTGTTATGGAGTTTCATTAGATGTTGTTGGCTCACTGTGAGAAGGCTATTTTCAAACTCCATCCTAAGCAGTGTTTCTGTGTAAGTGCTGGGAGCATCCAGCCGTGGAGGAAATGTTGTTTTCTCTAAATGAGTGAAGTGGGCAGGGTATCTGGGGCATGCACAGGTAGACACACAAATCATTCTCCCCAGTAGAGACCAGGCCGGAGCAACAGCTAATGCGTTTCCTGCTGCACTGACAGCTACAAGGTGTGCTACCTGACAAGTTTATTCCACCGAGTGTGTGTGTGTGTGTGTGTGTGTGTGTGTGTGTGTGTGTGTGTGTGTGTTACTACATGAGCCTTGAGGTTAAACTTCATCTTATTTCCAAACTATTCCCAAGTTCTATCCTTGGGGTACCATTAGAGTCTAGTGACCAGACGAATAGATATCAGAGTACGCATTCACAAACGCATACATACACACACACACACACACTCATTATATCTCATAAAATCACTCATTATACCTTCTGTATAGGTGTTCTTTACGCAGGCCATTTAGGAAGGTCAGAGAGCTCTTCTGGTTTTTCTCACTCTGATGTGCAGGGGGTGAGATATTTGACTGGCAGAAATTTGTCACCAACAGTCTGGCAGTGTTGGACTC
>NC_045159.1:11057574-11090074 GCF_900700415.2 Clupea harengus | reverse complement strand
TATTCTTCGTTTGATGTGTCGGCTAAGGAGACGCTCGAAAACCAAACAAACGTTCCGCGCTTAGTTAATGTTTCCCCACCACTGTTTGCCCATTAAGACAGTGAAGACCAGATAAGGGAAAAGATGGCTTTGCGATGGCTATTAAAACTACTCGCCGCAAGAAAACTTCAAAAGCCGTTAAATGACCATTAGCGGAGAGGAGGTGGCTAGTCGGTGCATGGCGATGCATGACAACAGTGCAACACAGTGGAGAGAAAAACAGACAAGTGTGTGTGTGTGTGTGTTTCAGTGTGTGTGTGTGTGTGTGTGTGTGTGTGTGTGTGTGTGTGTGTGTGTGTGTGTGTGTGTGTGTGCACGCTCGTGTGCGTGTGTTGCTTTGAGATGAGAAAGCTGGAGACCGATGCTTTATTTAGTCTAAAGAGGACGGGAGTTTGTCAGGCAGAGATGACAGCCATCTGCCGCATACTCCTGATCCTCAGAGACGTGCTTCTTTGAGGGAGTCAAAAGACAAGAGAGAAGAAAGAAAGAAAGAAAGAGAGAGAGAGGGAGGGAGAGAGAGAGAGAGAGAGAAAGAGAGAGAGGCAAAACCTTGCAGAAAGCAGCCCAATTAAGCGAGCATTCCGTCAAGGCATAGCTCGATAAGATATTATCCGTTAATAAATGCTCTGTTCGCCTATGCTAACAGATTAACAGAGTTTAATTCAAGACATTTCCTGAATCTAAAGCCCTTTCAACACAGTCCACTTAATGAGAAAAAAAGATGACAATTACTTTCAAAGGGACTGAAATGTGAATAATTACCTTTATTTACATTTAATTACAAAATGACATTTCAAAATCCCATGACAGTTGGTATCAAGGGGGGTCAAGATGCCTCAGCAGAGAGTAGAGCGGAGATGCTGATGAAAAAAAATCTAATTTCAGCCCTGGCCTTTTTCATTTAATCACGGAATTGAACAGTCAATAATCTTATTCCCCAATTGTGTGAACGCAGGCACAGCCCCCCTCCTTCCCAAGGGAGTGGGTCCAGTCATCAATCCCCCCCCCCCGCTCTCTTTCTCTCTCTATGTATTTCTCCTAAACCACATTACATTACACCATTAGATTGTATTACATTACCTTGCATTCAATTACACAACATTGCTCTGCATGACATGCCTGTTTGTCAAGAGGGAATTTTGACGTATGGAGAGTAGTCTATCGCATATATGTGTGTGTGTGTGGGTGTGAGCGTGCGTATGTGCGTGTGTGAGGAGAAAGACAAAATAAATGGACAAATGCACATAGCTGAAATGGTGTTTTGCTGGGAGAGAATCCTTATCACCTCTGCAGCCTCAGTAATTTGTCTTATTTGCCCACTCTTCCTCTCTTGCCCCCGGCTTTCCCCACTCTTCCTCTCTACCAATGCAGCAGGCCGTTTGAAATCTGTGTTATTTTCTTCCCTCGTGCTGATCAGCAGCAGAAAGAAAAGGGCATTGGCCAGTGGGCTTCCTTATTGAAATGAGGACACACAAAGCCAAAAGCCTGCAGAAGGAAGACAATGCAAAGCAGCACTGTAAGCAAACAACTAATCCACACATGACTAATTGCAAAGAGAGAGAGAAAGATATATATATATATATATATATATATATATATATATATATACACACACACACACACACACACACACACACACACACACACACACACACACACACACACACACACACACACACACAGAGAGAGAGAGAGAGAGAGGAAAATAAAAAGGAGAAAGCATTTGCATGGACAGACATTTTGGAGACAACAAAGGGAATGGTGTCCAAATGTTGTCAAGGTTGCATGTGGCCGCTCATCTGTGTGTCAGAAGGGTTTTATTTACACCCACTAAACTCTTCTCTTTTAACCATGAAATTAGGAATATGCACTGGTTTTGATTAAGGAGAAATTCTCTCTTTTTCTCTCTCCCCTTTTTCCCTCTTTGACCTTCCTCGCATCGCTCACAGGAAGAAGAGGATTGTCTTCTGGCCATTGCAGGCTAAATCCTGCCCCAAGTGTGAGAAGTAAGCAGAGAGTAAAAGCGACTTGGCCAGTGCGCAGAAAGCGGACTTTTCATTTTTATGTTGAATGTCCTAAACCTGTGGCTGATCGTGTAATCAACACATCGTCACCGCCCTCTAACCATAATGGCTGCGCCCGATATCATTCAATCATGTGCGCAATTGAGAGGACTGACGTTGGGTTTAGTAATCAGGAAAAAGATATACAGTACATGCTATTAAGGTGTCCTCAAACAGAGAGATGATACAGGGCAGTCATTTTACACCACTTAAATAAAAAAGATTATGTAGCAGGCATCTACATGCAGGGAAATGGATGAAGTGATGAAGCAATGGCGAGTCATAAAAAGGCAAACAAAAGTGAATGTTGTTTTTAACAGGGTACAAATGAGCAAAAGTGGTGCTTATAATAGTGATTCTATTGCTTCTGGAACCTGCTATTTCATCGCAAAAAAACGATGTACGCCGTCCCCCGCGGTTTATGTCAAAACGGAATACGTAACCAGTCACTCCTTGTGCTTCTCCTCCCACAATTTGACACCATGCCATGTTTGTTGGCGCGTGTTGCGACGAAATGACGCCTAAATCGGGGCGCTAACACGTTGGTACGTCTGGCCCACTGAGAGCACCCTCTCCAGATCACCTCACCAGTCTCCCAGCCGGTGGAGCGGCTACTGTCCGACCTCCCTGCACCTCTTCCAGCAGGCCTGGCTACACTCCTGCCCACAATCACACCGCCTCACAGTCAGAGGGGGCTTCAGCTTCCTGGATGTGGACTGCGGCTCGTTTTATCCACACAGCTGGACAAATAGCCCAGTGTGCCGTGTGGGTAAAGATCACGTTATGTAAAATGGTTGAATAAATGCATGATTGTTAGCCTAATGGTTCCCTGATATCTAACTGCAGCTCACAATACATACATGCAGGCATGTTCACACAAACACAACCCTCACACGCAGACACGTGTCTATATTTGTACAGCGTGATTGGGTTGAAATGAGATCTGACATGAACTGACTCGTCAGCTCGTCAAGTTAGGACTTATACGTATACTATGCACACACACACAAACACACACACACACACACACACACACACACACACGGCCCATGCATACGTGTGCCCATTTTACCCCTTCAGGATATTAAACACAGATGCTGAAATGTCAAATTAGGGCAGAATCAATCTCTACATTGACACTGGTTGACATTAATGGGGGGAGGGAGGGAGGGCCCCTGTATGCCCAACACCCTGCAGCAGTATAAGCACCAGCTAGGAGAGGGCTCACCACACCACACAGATGGGGGCTCCTCCACAGGGCATGGAAATGGAGGCCCAACAGGAGAAGGAGGCAGATGCAGACGGCACACAGGTGCAGGCCTGATCTGGCTCAGGTTCGGCCCAGAGTCGGCTTGTTTCTAGGGAGACACGAAGCCCTGTGCGGACCGACGGACAGCTGCATCGTTTTCACCCCACATGAATGATCATCAGCACTTCGAAAGTCACTCAGCCGTGTTTCCGGCCGCACAGGGAAAATCAGGGGGACAGAGGGAATGTGAGAGAGGAAAGATAGAGAGAGAGAGAGATAGAGAGGGAGAGAGAGAGGGAGAGGGGACGATGTCTGCTCTCAAAATCCCAGAGCTGACACACACTGTGACATTTCACTTTTGCCGACTCCATGGGTTCACTTGTACTTGTGTAACTACTTGGCTCAGACTGGACATGAAGCCACGTGAGCAGAAAAGATTTCATAACGGCAAACGAGAGAGAAAGAGAGAGAGAGAGAGAGAGAGAGAGAGAGAGAGAGGGAGGGAGAGAGAGAGATGTGACAAGACAGGAAGACTGACACAGAGAGATGAAAAGATAGTAGTCAGAGGGAGGACCAAAAGGCAGCGAGCAGCAGCAGCAGCGGTGTGCAGCAGACAGTGGCCTTTGTGCATGTTCTTGGATCGCTGCGGAGTGCGGTTGGCGCTGATGCTGAGCTCAACTCCCTCCCGCTCCAGCTCCTGACGAAGCGAGCAAATTGTGCTAATTTGGCGGGGTCGTGCGTGCGCCAGTGTGAGCTGCCAAGCGCTCGCCGTCATAAATAACAGCGGGATTAGAGCGCAGCCAGTCTCACACACACACACACACACACACACACACACACACACACAGGCAGGCCATAGGCCCCAGGCCAGCAGCCCGTCTGCCTGCCGCTGTACAGAGCAGACAGCAAACAATGAGAAAATACAACGCTGGTAATCACTCCCAGATGCTGCAAACCTGCCCTCCCCTTCCCCCATCACTCACACACACACACACACACCACACACACACACACACACACACACACACACACACACACACACACACACACACACAGAGAGAGAGAGAGAGAGAGAGAGAGAGAGACATACACACCCATACATACATACATACATACATACATACATACATACAATTCTTGCTGCCTGAGATCTCTGCAGTTTCACAGGGGCTTGGGAGCGCAGTGGTTTTTGGGGGGCCAGGCATGGGTGTGTGTGCGTGTGTGTGTGAGTCTGTGCATGTGTGGGTGGGTGCATAGGGTTAGGGGGTCGGCGACTGATGAGCAGGGCTGACGCGGGAGAACAAATTGGGGTGACCCCGTAATTGGAAGCATTTCGGGGCTCCGTTGCGTTTCCCTTTGTAAATCCCCCACACTCTGAAACAAAAAGGGGGAACAAGGAGGTGGGGGTGGGGGGGTGGGGTACACACGAGAAAATCAGAGCTGGCCCCTCTTGTCAATTGTGTAGCATATGACTGCTGGCTGATGAGAAACAGCTGGTTGGCTCCCCCCATAACACACCCCCCCCTCTTCCTCTTGTACTGCTCCCCTCTATGTAACTGTTCTAACACACGTGTGGAACACACAGCGTACACACACACCGTAGGAAGACTGTGAGAGCACTTTACTGCAATCACAGAGATGGTGTGGGGTGGAGATGTTGGGTGGGGTTGAACACACTGATCCTTACTCCAGTGTTTCACAGAGCCATTCATTCTTTTTCATTTATGTTGCAACAGACATTCCTCAAGGGAAAGTATTTACGGTTCTGGTTTTTCCCATTCTTTAGTACTTTTCTATTCGGTGTGTGTTGATTCAACATCTTCATCCCGTCTCGCTTCATGAATCATCCTCGCTGTGCCGTAATGGAGCTCTCCGTCTTTCTTCATCTCTCAGTTTTGGACATGAATTTGGATTGTCTTTCCGTCTTTGGAACGCTGTAAGGGAAATCTGTCTGCTTTCAAATTCCTAGGAGTTCTGTTGGTCAACCCCTTAAGACAAGACGTGCCAGAGCTCAAGGGCTTATGAAGAGGGGAAGAGAGAGACGAAACGCTACGAGACGGCTAAAAGAAAGAAGGACAGGGGGGAAAAAAGGAAGAGAATAGGGGAAGGCTCGGTGGACGGTCGATTTTGGCAGTGAGAGAGAGCTCCCATATTGAAGCCATTCACAGCTAGCCTGCAGGTTAGTCTGCTAGGTCCCAAATCTCCTACTTTTCAATCTCTATCCTCTCTCTCTGTCTCTTTCTCTGTCTCTGTCTCTTTCTCTCTCCCTCTCTCTCTCCATCTGATCCCTGCCTCTAGCGTTCAATCCCACAGCCCACTTCAAAGCAGAAGCCCCTGGCCACGGTGCCTTAACGCCAGATTTGCCCCCACCTCCCTCGAAGGGGTCACGAAGAACGGCCCCCTCCTGAGGAAGAGCAGTCCTGAAGGGGTGGGGGCGGTGGATGGGAAGAGAGAGAGAGCGAGAGAGAGAGAGAGAGAGAGAGAGAGAGAGACAGAGAGAAAAGAAAGAGGAAAATTATGTGTAATGTTTTTAATTCTGTTAGTTTCTTTGTTGTCACACATTGTTGCATGTAAAGAGAGTAACAAAGAGGGAGACAGAGAGAGACTCTGAGACAAAGAGAGAGAGAGGGGGAGAAGTGGAGAGGTGGCAGAGAGGTGGCTCTCCTCCCTCAGCTCTTCAGGTAATCCCTTATATTAGCTCTTCTCCTCCCTGCCTGCGCCCCTCTCCTCATACCTAAAGCCCAGTTAAGCACACCTGCCAGAGGCCGCCTCAGCCTCAGCCTCAGCCTCATCCATATGCATCACAGCCCAGCACAGCCCAGCCCAGCCCACTCTCTGCCCCCCACACCATGTCACCTGCCTGCTTCTTAATTATCATGTCTCTACTAGGGAAATATTTGGACTGGACTCTACAGTATGTGTGTGTCCAACGTGTGTGTGTGTGTGTGTGTGTGTGTGCGTGTACTGTGCCAGACTGGCTGTGTATGTATATGTGTGTTTTATGTGACTGTATGTGCGTATGTGTGTGCGTGTATGCCTCTACAATGCCCTGAGAGTGACTACAGAAATAGAAAGCCGTCCTTGTGAAGTAGCTGGATTGCTTCCTGGCACTGGTGTGTACGTGTGTGTGTGTGTGTGAGCCTGTATGTGTGTATGTGTGTGTATGTGTGTGTGCCTGTGCGTGTGTGCGTGAGTCTGTGTGTGTGTGTGAGTCTGTGTGTGTGTGTGTGTGTGTGTGTGTGTGTGTGTGTGTGTGAGGCACACCCCGGGCTGGATTTATGAGTGTGGAGCGCAGCTGAAGATCAGAGAGAGCCACAAGCTCACTGAACCCCACTGAACACCTGTCAGCACCGCGGGCAGCCATGTCACACAATGGGCCAGCCAGTCATGCAAGGATCCCTCTTTAAAAATGAATGGGGGGGGACTGAGGGACTGGAAATCTACCTCAATCTCCTGATTACTCTCTCTCTCTCTCTCTCTCTCTCTCTCTCTCTCTCTCTCTCTCTCTTTCTCTCTCTCTCTCCCTCTCTCTCTGGTTTGTCACCTACAAATATAGAGTATGCAGACAATCACACAACACAAATGCACACAACACACGGAAACACACACACACACACACACACACACACACACACACACACAGACATGGGGCGTCTACTTCACCCTACAATTTCATTTGTAGGTGTTCAATAATAATGATTATCATTCTAGACTCTCACGGCTGCATTTTCAGAATAAATCCACAGCAGCGTAAATGTAAAACAACAGTTCTTTTCGTAAACAGCCCCTAAAAGAAGCCGTTGAACCAGACACAGTGTACCAATGAGGCGGGGAGCATGCCCTCGCCACAACAGTGCTGAAATGACGGCCTGTTTTGTTTGGCAACACCTTCAGCACACACTGTGAAAAAGCTCATGTTCAATTGCCTCCATTTTATTTCCTTTCTCCTTTCTTTCTCTCTTTGAAAACACACAGACAATACCTTCACCCCAGTAGATGTACACACCAGAAAAACACACACACACACACACAGATGCCCTCTCCAGCACTGTAAACATGGGCACGCTCGGCGTCGGAGCACTGTAGCGTACTGTGGCATCCCACAAGCAGATGGCATCTCCGTTCTGTGCCATGGCACACCAGTTGGCACTGGCATTCTGCCACCAGCTACAGTGCCAATTAACACTCAGTAATGTGGTGGGGTGGGGATGGAGGGAGAGGGTAGAAGAGAGGAAGTGAGAGGGTGGGGGCTTGGTTGGGCTGATCTCTGTGCGTGTGTGTGTCTGAGTGCATTTGGGGGAGAATATCATTACATTACAATACCCCCCCATCACCCCCGACCAAAATCAAAATCAGCCCCCACCCACCCGCCCGCATGCCAGGCTAGCCTCCCCACCCCTCCCACCCCTCTCCCACCCCACCCCGCAGAGAGCAGTCGCCTCTGAGTACCAAACACAGTTTAGGCCTAATGGAGCGCTCACAGGGGGAGCCATTGATCTGGGAGCGTTTATTTTCCCTGGCTGGCTCAGCTTGTCAGGTCTGGGGGTGGGAGGAGAGGAAAGGAGGGTGAGGAGAGGCTAGTTCCACTCTGCATTGACTTGGCACCTCTGATACTAAATAAATAACAGGAAGGAGCTGAGAGGAGAGAGAGAGAGAGAGAGAGAGAGAGAGAGGGAGGGAGATGGAGGGAGTGAGAGGAAGGGAAAATGGAGAGAGAGAGAGCGATGGAGTGAGTGTTTACAGGTCTAGGAGCCTGAGAGAGAAAGATCATTTCAGAGGCAGATAGCTGAGTGAAGAGAGAGATTTGAGAAACACTGATGCAGAAACAGTGAGAATGATGGATAGATAGAAACACACAATGAATACTGTCTAGGTCTGTACTATGAAAGACAGACAGACAGACAGACAGACAGACAGACAGACAGACAGACAGACAGACAGACAGACAGACAGACAGACAGATTAGATAGACAGAGACAGAGGCAGAAAGAAAGAAACAGTGAAAAGTAAGATCACCTAACCCTCCACCCTCAACTCCAACCGAGGCTTCTACAACAACACCTCTAGCCCTTCCCAACCCCCTTCTATTCCCCCTTCTACATCCCCCATCTCCCCCATGCCCTCCCCCTCTCCCTCCCTCCCTCCCCCTCTCTCTCCCTCTGTTTGGCGCGATGGAGAGGGAGAGTATTAGCTGCAGGGCCAGGCCAGCCACGCTGCATGCTCAGGTCAAACAAACAGCCACTTCTCCAGCACTCCATTACACACTCATCCCTCTCTCTATTTCCACACACACACACACAGGCTCACACACACGCACACACACACACACACACACACACACAGGCTCACACACAGGCTCACACACACACAGACACACACACGCTCACACACACACACACACACTCACACACACACACACACTGCCCCACCGCTGAGAGGTCCCCCGCTCTACAAATATACACCCACATCACCATCAGGACCAGCGGAAAATAAAGAGAGAAGAAAGAAAAAATATATCTACACTCTCCCTCTCACAGTCTCTCACACACACACACATACACACACACACACACACACACACACACACACACACACACACACACACACACACACACACACACACACACACACACACACACACACACACACACACACACAAAAGCATGCCATTCTCTTTACAGCTCCGCCACTTCATTTTTATGATATAACCCAGACACGGTGTATAAAGAAAAACCAAATGTGCGTGAAGGAGAGAAAAAGAGAAGGAAAAAAAAGAGGTGAAGAAAGTTCTGCGGACACATGCAATAAAAGCTGAAAGCTGGTTCTCCACTCCCTGTAGCATTCCATATAATTTATAAGCAGGACCTCCATAACATGAACACACTGCCTCCACATTATACGGACGCTCTCCTAAGGACTCACGAGTGAGTTTTTCTGCAGTCAGATGTGGTTTATTTATCCTCAGAAAGAGAGGGCGCACGATGGGGCAGGGATGGGGGGTGGGGGGGCTCTGGAAGGGAGGCTCTCTGGCTCCTCAGACCAGGCTCCTGCATGGCGCTCACCAGCACGTGTGAGTCATCATGTAAAAGCCACACGACCGGGACGGGGGAAACGGGCCGAGCCGACGATTAGCAGGAGCGGCTTGTGTGGCAAGATGATGTTCCATTCAACTAATTCAAGGGTGGGAGAAGCTTATCCTTGAGAGTCTTGGACTCTGTAACTGTGTGTGTGTGTGTGTGTGTGTGTGTGTGTGTGTGTGTGTGTGTGTGTATGTGTGTGTGTGTGTGTATGTATGTGTGTGTGTGTATGTATGTGTGCGTGTGTCTATTCTAGTGTTTACATACCACTACATCCACGAGAAAATGTTCACCTATACTCTGCATTTACACTAATTAACCAAAGAAGCCAATTAATATGAGCACGTTCTCTGTAGAGAACATCTTCATTAGTGGATAATGAACACTAGTCCTATAAAACCAGCGTCCATATGAGACCACACTACTATTCCCTGGACCGTCTCCCAAGCCCCAGATGCCCACTACACTCTCTTCTGTAGGAGGTGTGGAATGATTTGACAAACAGTGTGCAAACTATAAGGTCTCTCTCTCTCTCTCTCTCTCTCTCTCTCTCTCCCAATGACCATCTTTTTGTTTCACCATCTCTGCCTTTCTTTATGTACCCCACTATCAATTTCTACCTCTCCAGCGTAATCCTCCCATTTCCTCTCTTTCTTCAGGACGGAGGTGGGGTCTCCAGGGTCCTTTGCTTAAAGAGATACAGCTGCTCCCTGCTTACACAAACCCACACACACACACATGTGGACACACACAAACACACACACGCGCACGCTCGCAGACACGCAAACAAACATAAACACACTCACGGATACTCAAGCACCTACTTATGTGCAGCAACAGGACGCGGATGCACTAGGAGAAAGAATTAGTAAGAATTTCCCTTCCTTAGCCCGAGTAAGAACGAGAGACTACAGTGACTACAGGCTGAACACATGGTGTTTACCCACAGCAAACTCCAGATGATGTTAGAACAACTTTTGAACTCTGCATGAACACACACACACACACACACGCGCGCACGCACAAACACACTCACAAGCACACACACACACACACACACACGTACAAACACACACACAAGCACACACACACACATGCACACACACACACACACACACACACACACACACACACACACACACACACACACACACACACACACACACACACACAAGCACAAGCACAAGCACAAGCACACAGGCACATGTACACATGCACACAGACTAAAGGCCTGTGGATATTCTGGCACAGTGCAGTAGTTGGAGTCTGGCAGCAGTCTGGCTCTGCTCTCAGCAGAGATGGGCTGATTTCCTTTAAACCCAGCTCTTAATGTGGCCATAGAGAGAAACAGAGAGACAGAGGAAGGAAGGGAAGTACAGCGAAAGAGAACGAGAGC
Source organism: Clupea harengus (assembly GCF_900700415.2). Taxonomy (NCBI): domain Eukaryota; kingdom Metazoa; phylum Chordata; class Actinopteri; order Clupeiformes; family Clupeidae; genus Clupea; species Clupea harengus. The sequence goes on along the minus strand of NC_045159.1, from coordinate 11,079,250 downwards.
GAGAGTATGTGTGTGTGTGTGTGTGTGTAAGATTGAGTGTGTGTGTGAGTGAAAGGGAGGGAGAATGAGAGTGAGTATTGATATTTGTGTGTGTGTGTGAGAGAGAGAAAGAGGGCTAAAGTAAGAGAGAAGTAGAGGTCCTTCTAGAGAAAGTCTGTTTCTTTCTCTCTAACTGAGTGAGTGTGCCCAGCAAACGTGGCTTGTGACTGCGGGCACTCGAGGCATTTCTCTCTCTCCAGCTCAGACTGGCACAGAACATTCCATAGGCCTCAAGCATGTGCCAAACAACCTTATTACAGCTCTGCTAGCCACTACACACACAGAAACACACACACACACACACACACAGAAAAACACACACACACACACACACACACACACACACGTACACACAGAAAGAGAGAGAGAGAGAGAAAAACCATGATGCTGCAAATGGGCATATGGGTTTAATCCAGAGCAGAGGGACATGTCTGTGTGTTCTGTTTGTGTATTATCTGAGTGTGTGTGTGTGTGTGTGTGTGTGTGTGTGTGTGTGTGTGTGTGTGTGTGTGTGTGTGTGTGTGTGTGTGTGTGTGTGTGTGTGTGTGTGTGTGAATCATCTTGAGGCTGTGCTATATGTCTGAGCCCCCTGACACTTTAATCCTCTGTGCCGAGAGTGGAAGGAGAGACACTGCAGCCCTGCTGAACACATGAGAGCTTGACTTCAGCCAGTGCCTTTCATCTCCAATCTGCATCACTGCCACCTTCAAAACACACACACACACACACACACACACACACACACACACACACACACACACACACACACACACACACACACACACACATACACACACACACGAGCAGGACCAGGGGAAGGGAAAGACAGACAGACGGGCGGAATGAAGGGAAGACAGGAGAGCAGTAAGGGGAGAGAAGAGAGACAGACGGGCCAAATGAAGGGAAGACAGGAGAGCAGTAAGGGGAGAGAAGAGAGACAGACGGGCCAAATGAAGGGAAGACAGGAGAGCAGTAAGGGGAGAGAAGAGAGACAGACGGGCCAAATGAAGGGAAGACAGGAGAGCAGTAAGGGGAGAGAAGAGAGCAGTAGGCGTGGGCGCAGAGAGAGAGCGCTGGCACTCAGCCTTGTTTGGGAACACTACTGAACCTGGCATTGCATCAGGGTTTAAAAACAGGACTGCTGAAGTGGGGATGGAGTCACTCCACACACACACACACACACACACACACACACACACACACACACACACACACACACACACACACACACACACACACACACACACACACACACACACACACACAGACTGACATGCTGAGAAACATGCCGAAAGAGAGGAGTGTAAAGAAACTAAAGTGCAGTCAGCCTAAGCCTTTCGTCATGCCTGCTTACACTCCTCTCCCCAAAGCGTGTGTGTGTGTGCCTGCAAGTGTGTGTGTGTGTATTGAAATAAATATATCTGGTTGCATGTGTGTGCTTGTACATGTACATGTGTAGAATCCCGTACTTGTGTGTCCACATACAGTGAACAAGACAGATCTGAAAGAAGAGACGGGCTCATAGCCCTGCTGATGAAAGTACAGCTGATGAGAGAGTGACTTCATAACACACGCAGAGAGCTGAAGGAGAGCCCAGGGCTTTTCTACACTTAACTAGGAGGCCAATTCACTGGAGGAAGAGGAGGAGGAGGAGGAGGAGGTGGAGGAGGAGGTGGATGTTGAGGGAGAGGGCCTGATAGTAAGGCTCTACTCCTTGGAGAGCAGTGTGGGTAGAAGCACCCCATAAAAAGTATTTTAAAAGAGCTTGTGATTGACAGCCTAAAATGCCAAAAAAAACATTTTATGAATGTCTAGATTTATATCACTGGAAAGGGCGGAAGTGAGGGAGGATGCTATAGAAACAGGGGGTTAACCTTACTTCTCACACACACACACACACACACACACACACACACACACACACACACACACACACACATACACACAGTCATGCAGAAACACACTATTTCTTTATGCGTTACACTGCTACTGTTTATAGTAAAAACATTCCCACACATGATTTACATGTATTTCCATGGCGACGTCAAACAGGGGGTTGGTGAAAGGTGAACAGCAGGGCTGCTGAGGTATGCCACCAGATCGCCTGTGTAAAAATATCCAGTGAATTTATTGGGCCAGGAACCGGAGGGTTGCTGTTGAAATGAGTCTTTCCAGACAGAGGCTGTTTGTATTAGCCTGATAGGATAAGAGGAAGCATAGAAACTCTTGCCCAACAAAACTCAGTGAATCAGTTTAGACAGACATGACAGGCCCCAGGAAGAGAGCTGTCATCATCATATTCAAAGTGATTATGCTCGCTTTGTTAACAACTTAAGATGTTCACAACCCCCCACCCCCCCACCCCCACACACATCCTTCCTGCTCATATTTGCAGTGGGGAAAAAACTAGACCATTCATTCTTCATCCATGCAGTATCTTGAGGGGACTGATTGTCTCTCTCAATTTTTTTCCCCAGACAGTGTTGTTTGTGTTCCACAAATATGACAGCACTGCGAAAGATTACACAAAAACAAGCAGAAAGAGATGCCATGAATAAGGCCACATTGTCTTCAGCGTGGAGGGAAGGACGGAGGGAGGGAGGCAGGGAGGGAGGCAGCAATCAGGCCAGGAATGAGGGGATGATTTGGGGAGGCGGCGGGGTGGTGTGGGGGGGTTGGGGTTGGGAGGGACGACTGGAAGCCAAACATGGTGGCGGGAGACATGGGGGCCTCCTGTGTGTGTGCGGTGGCCTGTGCCCGGCTTGTTTTGATTAGCGTGGTGTAAACAGCAGGGCACTGTACGTGTCTGACTGGAGACAGGAGCGCCCGGAGCCACCACACTCAGAACACTCCTCAGAGAGGAAGAACAGGAGGGCCGGGATGATAAAGTGCCAACATGTCAACCAGTGAAGAGCTCTTGCTGTGTGTGTGTGTGTGTGTGTGTGTGTGTGTGTGTGTGTGTGTGTATGTATGTGTATGTGTTTTCTCAAACAACAAGTGATGAACAATGTCGTATGAGCAGACAAGGCCAAACACACACAGGAGCATAACAGAACAAATGTTGGACAATACAAATTGATTTTTCGCTTTTTCCCCTTTCCCCCTTTCCCCCTTTCCCCTTCCCCACTGTCTTTGCAGGACCATTGGAGCATAGCTACAGTATAGGGAATCCCATTCACTGTTCTTTTCATGGCCTACATCTTTTGTCATTCTTTTTTCTTTTCTTCTCTTTCTCTTTTGAGAAGCTGAAGCACCTGAGAGGCCTGCGCTGTCTCTTCACAGGAGATACCCAATCTTAAAACAAGCTTTTGAAGAGGAACCCTTAGAAAGTCACACACACACACACACACACACGCACACACAGACCACAGTCATACACAAACACAAACCGGCATACCTGCAAAAACCTGTACTATCACAACCACATATACAAACACACTGCACACACACAAACCCCTTTGACACACACAGACACACACACAGACACACACTGCTCTGACACACCTGTGCATACTCAGGCAGTGGCAACCACCTCTTGTGTTGTACATCGCCCTGGGGACATGTAGCAAGAGAGACGGAAGAGAAGAAAGCAGCACAGTCGCAGCTGTGAGGACCTTCCCTTTTCTTCTCTTTCTTCTCGCTCTCTCCCTCTCTCTCTCTCGCGCTCCCTTTCTACAGAGGCAAAGGTGGAGTATGTGATCTGAGCTCCATGGCAGAGCCCCCCCCACGTCTATGAGACACTTCGTTCCACTAACAGGAGACAGAAACAGGGACTCTGACCACACTTCAAACATCCCCCACCGCACAGAGAGTGGATGCTTACCGAATCCACTTACACTGTGAAATCCTATACGTGCTACAGGTGTGTATGGAACAGTATGGAAGAAGAGCAGATATATATCCGTCTCCTCTTTCACACGACTCACACGCAGCCTGTGCGGCACGTTGCACTAGAACAGAGAGATCGTTCCAGCTGCCTTCATTCAGACCAGTTCCACTTCTCTGCGGGATTCCGATATTCCACTCGACCAGCAGCAGGGCCCGGGATCGCCGGGATTTTTCATGTTAAAAAAAAATCACCTCTTTTCTCTTTTTTTTGACAAAAGGAAGGAATAAAACTTAAAAAAACTTGGCAGGGCCGGTGGCTGAGCTCAGGCGGCCGCGGCTCAACTCGTCATAATGAGTCTGACGGGAGCCCCGGCCTGCCGGCCAGCCAGGGAACACAACCACACAATGTCACGTTTGTTCTCCTTTATCGGAATCATTATTTTCCTTTTCTTTCCCTCGTCCTTCCTCTTCCACCAAGGCTCCAGGGAGAAAAGGAGAGAGCGAGAGGAAGGGAAAGAGGGAGAGAGAGAGGGAGTGAAAGAGGGAGAGAAGAAGGGGACAGCTTTTGAAGAACATCCTTTCTTCTCAAGGTCACCCCTTTCATTACCCTGACCCATCGCCTCCCAGTCTCCTGTTCCTGTCCTACACTGAGCACATCCGTTTAGCCATGATGTCGTAACACACACATACAAACTAACTGTCCTTCTCACACACACACACACACACACACACACACACACACACACACACACACACACAAACACACACACACACAGAACCAGACACAGACACACACAGACACACACACACACACACACACACAGACACACACACACACACACACAGACACACACACACACACACACAGACACACACACACACAGACACAGACACAGACACAGACACAGACACAGACACAGACACACACACACACAGACACAGACACACACACACACACACACACACACACAGACACACACAGAGTCATTCTGTGCGCAGGTAGCAGATCAAAGGCTTCTCTGGCCTGGTGTGACCTGTGTCCTCCGCTCCTTCGCCGGTGAGGACGCTAACAAGCCTCAGCAGGCCTGAGCCAGACAGACAGGGAGCCCTGCACATGTGCCTCACACTACTCTAGCCTCTCTCGGCACGATGATCACAGCAGATCCCTGATTAGTGTGTGTGTGTGTGTGTGTGTGTGTGTGTGTGTGTGTTGTCCTGTGTCAATGTGTGTGTGTCTGTGTCTGTGTGTGTGTGTTGTCCTGTGTCAATGTGTGTGTGTGTGTGTGTGTGTGTGTGTGTGTGTGTGTGTGTGTGTGTGTGTGTGTGTGTGTGTGTGTCTGTTGTCCTGTGTCAATGTGTGTGTGTGTGTGTGTGTGTGTGTTGTCCTGTGCCAATGTGTGTGTGTCTGTGTATGTGTGTGTGTGTGTATTGTCCTGTGTCGATGTGTGTGTTGTTCAATGGACTGTATATGTATAAGTATAAGGGTGCTCACATCACCAATGACCAGAGATCTGCAAAAAAAGACAAGCCACACATATCAACCAACACGGCCAATCAAGGAAAGAATGACAGATAGACAGAACGTAAGAGACAAAGAAAGAAAGAAAGACAAAAAAGGAAGAAAAAAAGAAAAATAGTTTTCTACAGCACACCTGGCTAACCCAGGCAGTCGTAGCCAGTGTGTGTGTGTGTGTGTGTGTGTGTGTGTGTGTGTGTGTGTGTGTGTGTGTGTGTGTGTGTGTGTGTGTGTGAAGCGAGGGAAACATGACCTACATAGAGAGCGGCTGGTATGCTGATCACTATCATCAGTCCCCTGTCAGACCTGGGGAGCAGTGGTGCTGTGTGTGATTGCAGTGGGGGAAGCCCTGTATGCCTCCTCCTGCTCCTGCTCCTGCTCCTGCTTACACACTCTTACACACCGCAGGGCTAATCCTACATATGCTACACACAGCAAACACAGTCGACTGGTTGACTGAGGAAGAGGGGAGTGTTGCTCAGTTCGCTCACATCTCTGCTGGGGGTCGGTGTGCTTAGGTTTTCACTGACGCTGGAGTTTTTGATGGAGTTCCTCACCCCCTCACCCGTCTCTCTCTCTCTCTTGTAGTTTTTATAAAGAGATCCTGCAATAATATTGTACTGAACCAAACATAGAGGCGGCATGATGACACCCCAGTAGTGTTCTTTTACTTACCAATCCGGCATTGAGGAACCAGAGGCGTGACGTTTACAATAGCATCTAGCTTCATCTAAAGCTACGTTCAAGATCACTCGGCACTCTGATATTTCCAACTCCAACAACTAAAAATTGCACTAGAACGCCACTTGAAGATGTAGCTCTGAAAAATGACCCCCAAGCTTCAGTGAGGCACATCGTTCAATCAATATGGCGACAAACTAACATAGACCTTGACAGTGTCTAAGCTTAAAAACCTTTTTAAATATGTGAAGATAAGGAATAATTTGTACATAATTATTGATAGCCCGCAGATAGAAGGAAAATTAATTGATGAGTCATCACCACATTATTGTGTTTAGATTTGGCTTGAACGCAGTAAGTCTGAGCTGGGAAATATGTGAACAATCCGAGTTGTCTTGAATGCACGATGACATATAACGCTGTGTAAAAAGCCACACACACACACACACACACACACACACACACACAGACACACACACACACACACACACACACACACACACACTACTTTAATTTGTGCTTGCCTAATTTCTTTTCATCTCTCACAGCATGCATTTGAAGCAAAACACTCGGTGAGGCTACAAGACACCTGTCTCGCTACCTGTCAATCAAACCTCTTCTTTCTGGTCACACAAGACACAGGAAGGCAGATGCTGGCTGTCAAAAGAAAGGCGTTCACTCAAACTGCGGTTTGTTTGAGACATACAGACTTACGGTAGCAATTACTAACTAATGGGGTTGGTACAGTGGCAAAAATTCAAATCTGTTTTCAGAATTGGCTCGTTATCCAGCGTTAGTTTATTTATTTTTACCACTTCATGCCATATCCATGGACATGTTCATCGAGCGTAAATGAGTTCTGAAACCTGAGACTCGGAGGGACTTGGGGCTGGACGCACCCATCAGTGGCGATCAAACATGACCGAAGCACAGCCACACTTGGTCTCATTAAAATAATCTGGTGTGGAGAACAGTAAATTGTCATGAATAAATCCACTTTCAGACTCATGCATGAGAAAAGGGCCCCTCTTGAAAAGGCCCTGGCATTACCATTTCAATGGGGCCGGCCATGCGCCACGGCACGCATAACTATTTGGAGAAGTAATTGGGTGCATTAACAAATGGATAAATTAGGTGAGGTGGGTGCACATATGTGTATTTATGTGTGGTGCTTCCACGTGAGTCTAGGAGTGTGTGTGTGCGTGTGTGTGTGTGTGGGTGTGTGTGTGTGTGTGTGTGTGTGGTGTGTGTGTATGTGTGTGTGTGTGTGAGAAAGAGCACTCAATCCCACGCAGTGGTAATGCACCATTAGTGTGTAGAGTGTGTGTCATAATTGGCTTTCATTACTCTTGACTCTTGGCGGTGAGATTTGTGGAGGTGTCGGTGAGAGGCTGGGGAAAGGACAGGACGGATGGCTCAGGCTGCTGTCTATTCACTCACTCACACACACACACACACACACACACACACACACACACACACACACACACACACACAAATACAAAAACATGAGCACATGCACACAGACACACACAAAAATGCATGCTTTCACAATGAAAGACACACACCACACACACACATACACACACACACACATGCACACACATATATATACACACACACACAGTACCCCACTAATGAGACACTGTTATGACACAGAGGGCACCAATTGATATGCCTCCCTTTCACTCTCAATTGTCTATGAATTTAAAGTGTTTACATAAAGCCCGCTGTTTTGTATGCCGCAACTGTTATTCCACATACCAAATACCTGTTCCGAGATAAGAAAAACATAATGTTGTTATTGTCGTAAGAGGATCCAGTGAAGAACTGCCCGAGAGTATGCAATGGAATAAAAAGCGTGATAAAGGACATGATGCAGGATGACCTCAGGAGGCAGCAGACAGACCCCTACAGCAACAGTCTGAATCCCTCCCATGGTTTTAAAAGATTTAAATGTACCTTAGCTACACACACACACACAGACGCACACATACACACACAGACGCACGCACACACACACAGACGCCCACACACACACACACACACACTCAGACACACACACTCAGACACACACACACACAGACACACACACACATACAAAGCAGAGTTGAGCACACCTCAGGGTATGTGCATATCTTTTCACTGAGGGGTCTTTATTTAAGCAATTCCAGACAGCACTCTCTCTCTCTCGCTTTCTCTCTCTCTCTCTCTCTCTCTCTCTCTCTCTCTCTTTCTCTGTCTCTCTCTCTCTATCTCTCTCTGTGTGTGTACATGTTTGCATTCATTTCCCTGGTGTGGTCAAACATACCTGCTGTACTTGTCTGTAGGAGTGAGCGAAGCGGTGGAGAAAGGAACAATGGGAGAGGGAGAGACAAAAGCCTCCGGCTAGAGCTGGAGACGAAAGGTGATCTGGGACAGGATGCAGAGCGGAGGATGAGAAGAGAGAGGGAGAGAGAGAAAGAGAGAGACAGAGAGAGAGAAACATGGCTGCAGGGCTAAACGTGTGAGGAGCTAGTGTGAAAATGAACAATGGATGAGACACAGAGTGAGAGAGAGAAAGGGGTTGTTTGTGAGAGACTGTTTTCTCTTAACATCTTTTCCACCACTGTCATTTTTTTATCTCTATTGTGATTATTGTTTTTGGCAACAATTGTTAGTTGCAAATCATGCCAGTAAAGCTGTCTGAATTTGAATTGAAGTGAAAGGGAGAGAGATAGAGAGAGAGTGAGAGAGAGAGAGAGAGAGAGAGAGAGAGAGATACCGGATAGTCAGAAGAGGAGAGGCAGGGAGTATGTATCTGTTTCCGTGGCGATCACATTCCAGTGTAATTTTGAATCAATACATTGATTCAGTGCATCTCCCCCTGGTCAAGCAAACGCAATGAGAGAAAACGAGATGAAAATCTGAACAGCAGAGAGACACAGACAGGAATGAACATGAATAGACGAATGCCCTGATGGGGTTATGGAAAAAAATGGCAGGAAAAAAAATTATTGAAATAAAGCTAAATCCAAGCGTATCCTGACAGAATTGCTTGGGATGGTGCTGGTCTGAGTCGGGCCAGCTGTGATGGACTCACACGTCACCACATACCAGCAGGCTCTGGACTGACCAGCATCCCATCCTCATCTGATCAACATCCACCAACCCCCCATCCACCCCCTCCGTGAACCGCTCAATTCGCCCATCTCCGTCCACAGCCACAGCCAAACACGCCTTTCACCTCACCAACAACATGACAACATGCCCGTCCACCCGTTTCAAAGGGCGAGGGGGGCTAGTTGATAAGGTCAAGCCACCACACAATCAATTCCACCATGGGTTCAGACTGTCCGTCTCCTGGCCAGATAAGACGCTTGTCTTTTTTCTCTCTCTCTCTCATCCCCCTCTCCTTGAGTGGGGGCACAGGAAAAAGCAAGAGACGCTGAAAGACAAAGAGCTGCTTGTCACGCGGAGGTATAAACATGCTACTTTTGACAAGAAGGAGCATAAATCAGGCAGCATTGGCTCGTACAGGAGGGTATTAAAATAAGGAAGGCTATTGTCCTGGCCTATCCGCAGGTTCAGAGTCACCGCCCCGCTCGCTCTCTAAGGAGATACGGAAAGGTCAGCGGGAGGGGTGTCAAATTTTAATGTCACACATGTTCGACTTCCATTCAGTGTGTGTGTGTGTGTGTGTGTGTGTGTGACTGTATGAGAGTGTGTGTGTGTGTGTGTGTGTGTGTGTGTGTGTGTGTGTGTGTGTGTGTGTGTGTGTGTGCATGAATTTGCATGTCTCCCAGTGCCAGAACCATAATTCTAACAACTGAACACACACAATACTTGCTCTTACTCTCTCTCTCTCTCCCTCTCTCTCTCTCTCTCAATCTCTCTCTCTCTCCGAACGTCTTCATGTAGCTAATGGATTATCTTCCTCCACTGGTTGCATAACTCACATTCCCTTCCCGGGGACAATGCAATCTTCAAGCACATCAGAGGCCAAGCGCATAAGACTCATTCCCTTTTAAAGGCTAGTCAAGCACAGCTACGGCCAGAGCTAGCCCAACCCCCCCCGCTGGAGATGGCAGTCCAGATCACACTGGGCACACTTTAATCCCGCTGATAACAGTAGTGGTATGAAGGAGATAGCAGCAGTAGAGACACATGAACAAGGATAATGACACGGGTGAAAACATTAGGAGGGTATTCCTAGTACGTGGTTTAGTGATAAACTTCGGTAAATTAACTCGGAATAAGCCGTAAACCTCCTAATAGAAGAGCCCTACGGCTTTGTTTTGCAAGGAGAATGAAGCCATCAGGCTCTTCTAATAGAGGGTTTACCACTTACTCTGAGTTAACTTGTCACTAAACTATGTACTTGGAACACAACTCTAATACAAAAAGGAGTAAGCAAACAAACAACAAAAATAAACCACAGGTGTTCCTGTTATGTAAGGTCTATTTTCTGTTGATAAGAGACACACAGACACACAGACACACACACACATACACACACACACACACACACACACACACACACACACACACACACACACACACACACAGGCATGCACATATTGCAGAGTTTACTGGAGTTCCAAACTGATTCTGACATTCTGGGCCAGTATTCTGTTTCACTGTCCAGCTCCATGAAACTGGCCATGAAATGCTTAGTATCAGTCAGAAGTGTGGAAGAGAGGAGAAGAAGGAGAGAACATGAGCTCTCTTTCTCTCTCTCTCTCTCTCTCTCTCTCTCTCTCTCGCTCTCTCTGCCTCTCATTAAATACTGCTGACTTTTCCTCTCTATGTTGTCAGGGAAACCAACCATAAATAAATAAAAAAGAAACAAGGCCAAGGTTTGACCACAGAATAATTCCTGTTTAGTAAAGTATGTGCAGATAGCCCAGGACTATGCATGTACATGATTATTTGTTCCGGAACATCTCATTTTCTCCACCAGTGTCTCCAGCTGTTGCCAGTGGTGGTTCTAATTGATGTGCTGCTAGTGGAAGCGAGTGTGGGAGTGAGAAGCCGGAGCGGCCCACGAGGAGGAGAAGGTTTCAATAAGCGAACGGATCCTCGCATACGAGTCCATCAGGCCCTGCGGCGCTGCACTCAAATAAAGCGCAGGAGGTCATTAAGGACGTTCGGAATACAAAGTGAGTGCTTGCCCTAATGCAATACAATACTGCTGGGAAAAAAACAGCCACACACTCACATGCTGAATAAAAAAAAAGATGAAAACAAAAGGAAACGAGGTATAAAAGAGGAGTGAGAGAACCTTCTGGAAATGAAATACAAGAAAGAGCACAAGTGTGAGTAGTAACAGAGATGACCGGATAAGCGAAGGAGAGGGAGGAGAGCATGGATCAAAGATGGTAGCTGTCACGCATGACTGAATACTGTCTTCACTGTCTTGTGGAGGAACATTATTACAGTGTCACAACACCGTGCTGCACATGGCACCACATTGTATCTTGATAATGACTGCCTTACTACTAAATACTGTAAAATGTATTGTGTAGTAAACATCATGGATGTCCACGTTATTCTACAGTTCTCTTTAGACAGGGAGCGAGATAGAGAGAGAAGCCAGAGCTACTCTTTCTAAGGTAGCGGCCTACCCTTACTCTGTCCTGATAACATTTACCCCCCCCCCCACTCTCTTTTTCTCTCTCGCTCTCTCTGTCTCAAATTTAATCAAATGAAATCAATGCATGTGTGCATGTGTGCTTGTGTGCGTGCGTGCGTGTGTGTGCGTGCGTGTGCGTATATGTGTGTTAAAAAGTAGTGAATTAGATCTGAAAAGGAAAAAGCAGGAGAAAAAGAGGGAGACAGAGAACTCAACAAAGAGGTTGAAATGGCCATCTTCAAAATGCATATAAACCCCCACCCCAACCCCAACACACACACACACACACAACACACCTTACAGATGTTTCACATTATTGAAAGTGTCCTTCAACACGGGGCTAGTTCACTCTGACTCAGGTCTCCTTCTCCTTCTCCTTCTCCTTCTCCTTCTCCCTCTCTCTCTCTCTCTCTCTCTCTCTCTCTCTGACTTCTGTTGGCCTGCCTTGGTCCGCAGGCCTCCTGGGGTCCCACCCAGCTCTCCCTCTATTCCACACGACTAAGTGGAGTCCATTACTCCAGGGCCTCCTCCACTGAGGCCGCGGCCCTGGCTTTCCGCCTCGGCCAACAACAACAATGCCACCGCTGCAACAATCTGCGCTGGAAGAAATTGCAGATGTAATTGGAAAAGGGGGTCTCTTGAAGAAGGGGAAGAATGACTCTGGAGGCATGAAAAGAAAGGTAGGGCATCTTCTCCTTCACTCTCAGTCTGTCGTTTCTCTGAAATGAAGGAATGCATGACTGCTAATACAGGTGGATGGACAACAAATACTCCATTCAAATCGCACTGAGCTAGAAGACAAAAGGTTCTGATGAAATACTGCTTATGTGCTTGCACTCGCTCGCCGTGTCAGCATGCGAACACACCCACACGCACACCGAGCACACACACACACACCCACACGCACACCGAACACACTGCATTATACACAAACATGTGCACGCACACGCACACGCACACACACACACACACACCCACACCCACACACACACACACACTGAAGAGTTTACTGGAGTTCCAAACTGACACACACACACACACACACACACACTTAACAGGTTTTTTGTGCTGTCAACTCCTCTGTGTATGGAACTATGTTGAAGGCTATGGGGCACAGTTCTGGTGTTCTTTCACTTTTTGAAGATTCACCTCTCCCCCTCCCCACAATTTCTCTATTTCTCCATCTCTACCCCCACCCCTCCCCCCGTGCCCCCACGAAGAGTACTTGATGAATAATTTCACACCTTCTCTCTCTCTCTCTCTCAAAATTGATTATGGTAGAGCAAGCTTGCATTAAAGAACCTGAAGCCCCACAGGGTAATAACGCTTTCTGAGGCCTGTGTGAGTTAGACTGAGTGGAGGGGGGGGGGAGAGGGAGAGAGGGAGAAAGGGAGGGAGTAATGGAGAGAAAGAGAGAGGGAGGGATACCAAAAGAGAGAGAGAGAGGGAGGGCAGAGAGGGAAAAGCAGATACATATGCAGTGTGAAGGAGAAAAAGTGTTGAAAAATTGGTCTACATGAAAAATTGATATTGGATGTTCCTCATCTGGTGACTGATAGCGTATGCTGTTTGAAGCTGCTGGTCAAAGGGCTGGCATGATGGGGAGGAGCGGAGTGTAGCACAGCACAGCACACAACCCCTGATCTTCACACGGCTAACACAGAACTACAGCGAGACACGGGGGGGAATGAAGCGGAGGAGTGCTCAAGATAGGAGAGAGAGAGAGAGAGAGTGTGTGTGTGTGTGTGTGTGTGTGTGTGTGTGTGTGTGTGTGTGTGTGTGTGTGTGTGTGTGTGTGTGTGTTTGTGTGTGTGTGTGTGTGTGTGTGTGTGTGTGTGTGTGTGTTCACTCATTTATTATTGGTTAAATGTGTGTTAAGAAAGATTCTCATACAGACAGACAGACAGAGACAGACAGGGTGAGTGAGAGAGAGATAAAACAAGAGAGAGGGAGAGGAAGAGAGACAATCAGAGAGAGAGGGAGAGGAAGAGAGACAATCAGAGAGAAAGGGAGAGAGAGGGGGAGGACAATCAGAGAGAGAGGGAGATAATCAGACACACCTTGAAAGCTCTCAAACCTGATGACATTTTCTACTCAAGTGACTCCCCGCATCTTAGTTAAAAGGAAAAATAGCACAAGGTCAAAGAGTAATGTATCTCTTTCTCTTAACACCCACTTCATCCCATCCAAGTCCTCTGTCTTTACTGCGCTCTCAACCATAACCTCAATTACCTTCCTGGCAGAGACAAGAGAGGGGACAGGGGATTTGAATACAGTCTTTACCCATCTGTCTCAGGTGTCGGCCATGGCCGCCTACACACACACACACACACTCCTACACTTACCTCGTCACACACACACACCTACACACCACAAACACACCTACACAACCCACCCCGCGGCTGCAATACGACTCAAATAGCTTAGCCGCGCTAATCCCCCGCTAACAGACAGCCAGGGCAATTACGCCATCTCCCCACCCCGTTCATGGTCCCATTCACAGCTCGTGGTTGCAGCTTGTTCACATCAACTAATTGCCGGTTTTAACACATTTGGGAGTTGTTGTTTCTCTCTTTCTCAGTGAATTATTAAACCATTACGACATGAGGGGATTTCAGCATTAAATCCCTTCAGAAATCAAATGGGGATTGAATTACATACGATGCATGAGATAACTCATTAAAGTTTGAAATTTACTGAAGCAAATGGGTTTTGCATTACTGTTGGTTCTGAAGGAGTTAAACCTGACCACAGCTGTCTGTGTGAGATTTATGGCTTTTGTGAAAGCCATTCTTTAACTGCAAAGTAACAAGTTGAAATATAACTAGCCTGGATATCGACCGCAGCCCACAAAGTATACAAGTGCCTCTTCATGCATTCCAAAGGGCAACCATAATACTCAGGAGAAAACCCCCTGTTCTGAAGTGACACGTTTCCAGGAAAGACTGTGTGTGTGTGTGTGTGTGTGTGTGTGTGTGTGTGTGTGTGTGTGTGTGTGTGTGTGTGTGTGTGTGTGTGTGTGTGTGTGTGTGTGTGTGTGTGTGAGATGGAAAAAAAAGTATGATATTTGTGGTCAGACACACCTGCCTTCTGTTCTCTCAATCACTCTCGCTCTTTCTCACTCTCTCTCAGAACACCATCTATTCATCCCCACAGGATATTTACACTGACTCCAAGTCATGCCTTTTCAGCATCTTTCACAAATGCACTGACACTAACACCCACCCACACACACACACACACACACACACACACACACACACACACATATATATACACAAACATCCTGAAACAGACTCATATATCACAGAATCACACACACACACACACACACACACACACACGAGAGAAACACACACGAGAGAAACACAAGAAGCACACAGCCTGATGGGCCTCAGCAGGCAGGCCTGTTGCTGTTGCGTCATCCGTCCTCCACACCTCAGTGGTGCGCTGAAAGCAGGGGAAGCACACACACACACAGCTGAGCAGGTGGAGGGTGAGCAGGCACGCCACCACAGCAGAGACGCCCCTCCGCATCCCTGCACCGTGAGTCAACGCACACAACACACACCTCATCCACCACACCGGACAAGCCTGTCATTATCGCCCATTTGCACTCTCAAGATCCAGGCTCCTTTAGCAACCCCCGCCCGTCCCCAGCACCACCACCTCCCCCTTCTGAGACGTGCCTCTCCTGGTAGTTCTCTCATGGCTGAGGAGCCACGTACCGACCACATCCTACCTGGCTCTGTTCTGCCCACTCATATATTCTCCTTTCACCTCAAAGGCCAAAATCCCGCTTCTTACCCTGGTGGCCAGACATGCATGTATGTATATTTAGGCATGCATGCATAGCCCACAAGAGAACCATTTGGTTCAGACCACAAAGAAGCCAACCTGTTTAGTTTGTAGTGCTACTTTTTTTTTTAGTCATGGACAAGGACAGAGTTGGAACATTCTGCCTTTCAGGGTGTACTAATAGCAAGAGGGTTTTGATGAGTCCTTGAGTCTTTTTCTTTCCTTCTTTTTGAGCTCATTCTGAGATTGACTGCGTCAGACACGTACACAGATGTGCACTTACTGGTGTGTAAAATAGACATTTTCAGATTAATATTCTCAAGCAGATCTGTGTCGTTGCACATAACACTCACTGGGGGGGGGGAAAGTGTTTCCCTGTCAGCACTCTGCGATGAAGCGAACACGAAACGCAGTGAGATGCAGTATGGAAATGGTGTTGATTCCTCATTAGGAGACTGAGCGGTACATGCAGGTCAGAGGGCCAGTCTTCAGCCTCAGCATCAGCATCAGCATCAGCATCAGCCTTGGCTCCGGAGGACACTGTTGATCAGCGAATGCGCTCCTCACCGCTGGAGGCCACTTAGACCGGCCTGCTTTATAGTGGAGGGAGGCTGGGGCTGGGAGGCTGTTTAGCATTGTGCTGCTTTATAGTGGAGGGAGGCCGGGGCTGGGAGGCTGTTTAGCATTGTGCTGCTTTATAGTGGAGGGAGGCCGGGGCTGGGAGGCTGTTTAGCATTGTGCTGCTTTATAGTGGAGGGAGGCCGGGGCTGGGAGGCTGTTTAGCATTGTGCTGCTTTATAGTGGAGGGAGGCCGGGGCTGAGAGGCTGTTTAGCATTGTGCTGCTTTGATAAGGCTGTTCAATAATGGAGCAGCAATGCAAGGAACGCAAAGGATGCTGGGGAGGAAAAGGGCAGGGAACATGTAGTGTTTCTGAGGATGGAATCATGCAGCTGTGGGTGATGCAGATGTGCTTGTGTGTGTGTGTGTGTGTGTGTGTGTGTGTGTGTGTGTGTGTGCGTGTGTGTAGTGGGGGCTGGTCAGATTTGTCTGGTGCTGGTTGGTGAAGTAGAGCAGCACAGATTGGAAGCATCTGTCCATCTACATATACAGTCCCTACACACACACACACACACACACACATACACACACACACACACTGCTATATTTTCCACTTTCTTCCATGCATGAATTTCCCTGTTTCTTTGAGTCTATCTCCTCCCTATAACTTTCTCTGTAAGACTCTCCCTGCATGGTGTTTATTTCTCCCTCTCTATCACTCCTGTGCCTTTCTTTCTCCTCTCCTCTCCTCTCTCCTCCTCTCCTCTCCTCTCTCCCCCTCTCCTCCTTATTCCCCCCGTTCTCAAACAGCACTACTTTCAGGTCAGTATCGGCTTGAAGACAAATTAGCACACACAGACAGATGGGTTCTGTCTATATATAAATCAGCCTCTGTGTTTACATGAACACTGTTAAAAGATGGATCCAAGCGAAAGGGCACTGGGGAGCGCTTGCGAATGGATGGTGCGGTCATTACGGGGCGGGCTGTTACGATTACAGAATCCCCACGGCAACAAAACACACACACACACACACACACACACATACACAGAGAGAGAGAGAGAGCCTTGACAAAGCACAGGAAACTTCAGTAACTCTGAGATATTAAGGCCTTAGAGACTGGCATTAAACACTAGATGTATAGCATTAGCTTGTCTTCTGTAATTCCGCGGCTATCCCCGCGTTTCAAACGCAGATCGACAGAAACCGAAATGGAGGGAGAGACACCCACATAATTACAGTCTTGCAGTAAATCTGCTTTCAAGGCCTCAACTTCAAACAGGGGCCGTCTTGTGAGGAGAGACTTTTGAAATATATGGCTACCTTCACTGGAGAGCAATTAAAGTATGGAAAACTCTTATTTCATAAGGTGGAGGGGGTGGGTGGGGGCATATAAATATTTCTTAAAGCTTTGGATAAAGGAGATATGCCAGGAAACGACCTCATTGAAGGCTGTGGACAGTTTTTTAAGTAAACAGAGAAACAAGGAAAGTAACTCCATAGGACGGATGTGACAAATGAGACGGTGTTCCTCCAAGCAGAACGGACGTTTCAATCATACGCTGAAGCAGGAAGTCAAGGCACACACGGTAGGGATTCCCGAGACAGATCGCGCTCGTTAAAAGTTCTGTCCACCCATCCCAATTTATCGTCTCTCTCCACCTCGACCTCCCTGTCATCTAAAAAGGGAAACGACCCAGGTCTTCCCCTCTCTCTCTCTCTCTCTCTCTCTCTCTTTCTCTCTTTCTCCCACTTTTTCCCAGACCACCTAAACTATAGGGTGCTGTTCCCCTCACTTTCCCCTCCGATCCACGTAATTATAAACACGCCACACCTCGTTGCTGAGGCTCGTGCTTCCTATCAAACGGCCTTGCCTGCTTCTCCTCGGAGGTCGTAGGGAGTACTCCTCTGATCTCCAAATAACGGCCTTTAAAACACAGGCCACTTTGAAGCCAGTGGCACGCTTCGGCAGTAAAAGGGGAAGTTGCCTTTCAGACTTGTTATTGTTCTTATTCATCTGAAATGAGGTTGAAAGGTGTACGGAATCTCCCACATATCCGTGCTGTTTATAGATGAGTGTTTATATGGGGAAGACGGGGGGAAATGCAGGACACACACACACACACACACACACACACACACACACACACACACATACAACCTTCCTGCAGGCAAGTAAGATGAGTTGGGGAAGAGAGAAAAAAACAACATTCACCTTGAGAAAGTGTCCCACGATACTAGGGTTTTAAAATAGCCCTCAACTGACTGAGCACTGAATGAGGAGCCTGTACAGACTGAGCGAGCTGTCTGTGTTCAAATCAGCCATGCGTGCATGGAGCAAATGTGGATCAGCACACACACACACACACACACACACACACACCAACATACACACATACAGTGCATACATAAACACACACACACTGACAAGCATCCACATGGCTGAACAGCCACAAATTCCTATGAGCAAACACACACACACATATCCACAAACACACAAACACAAACACACGCCTCCACACCTGTCACCCCTGGAAGCCTGTGCTAGTGGGCTGTAATGGCATGAGGGGCTTTCGGGATACGGCGGTCTCTGACAGGCCTTTCCTGCCTATCCCAGGTGCTTCAGCACACAGCCAGGTGTCTGGCAGCGACAAACACCAGAGATTTCCATGTATTTATCTATCTGTGGCATACCTCCAGAACACATCTTTACCCAGTTAACCTGCTCGCCCAAACGCAAAAACACAAAAAACACCTTTGGTTCGACACATAGGAAAACACTCATGGTTGCGCAACCATACATAAACACACCCACACACACACACACATAAAACAGACAGATGCCTCTACATAAAAGACCAGCATTACATCAAAACATAACACAGCATAAACATGTACATGAATCTCACAGGCACACACATGACGCAGGCAGCCAGGCTGACTCTTTCACATGACCGTTTGGTTTGGCTGTCACGCGGGGGGGGGGGGGGCAGCCCACCCTGGCCAACACAAGATGGATGTGCGAGAGGTTACAGGGGAGCAAACACTCATATATACAGTTTATGTTCGCGGCAGGGCAAGGGCCAGACACGGCAACGGCTCAGTGAAGCAAGTGAGAGAGAGGGAATAGAGATGGAGAGGGAGAGGGAGAGGGAGAGGGAGAGGGAGAGGGAGAGATGGAGAGGGAATAGAGATGGAGAGGGAGAGATGGAGAGATGGAAGATAGAGAGGCATAGTGCAGTAGGGCTGAGAGAAGCTGTGGTAAAAAGCAGTAAAGGTATAAAGAGAAAGTGAGGGATTATGACGAGATAGTCAAACATCAGTGCTACCAAAACTGTCAATTGGACCAGGATATGCAAAAAAACTATAGTATGGCTGCCAACCACCCACAAAAATCCTGACATTGGACATATATTTACATCACAAATGGATGTAAACTTCTTCAACAATCCATTACTCCCAATTAGTGGCTTAAGTGCACGTACACGGCACTATAAATGGACTACATGTTTACACCGCCCATATAAATATCTAGGGAGTTGTTTCTTGGCCGAACTAATAGCCTTTCCATTATTGTGTTATTGTATTGCATACATGTGAATGCAGGCAGTGTCTCCAGCAGAGCAGGTTCCTTTAGGAGAAGCACCACTTCAATCCCTCTGGTGAACAGATCCAGAGTCAGTGTGTGTGTGTGTGTGTGTGTGTGTGTGTGTGTGTGTGTGTGTGTGTGTGTGTGTGTGTGTGTGTGTGTGAAGCACCACTTCAATCCCTTTAGTGAACAGATCCAGAGTCAGTGCTTCCTCTCTCCGCTGTCTGCTCCTTCAGGGAATAACACAACACGGCTCGCAGAGTCTCACTCACTGAGCACTGACTGAGACCATTCCTGCAGTATGTGTGTGTGTGTGTGTTGCTATTCACTTTTATGGGTGATCCTTGAATAGACATATGTGTGCACATATGTGTAACAAAAACACACACACACACACATACACACACACATACACACACACACACACACAAACAAACACACCCAGTCCTGCCTGATTTAATGCAAAGGTAATCAGCAGGATGAATACAGCTTCTGGTTTAATTAGTTACTGCATTCATACACACACACACACATTTGCCCCCCGTGGTGTCACAGCCAAGTTTGAGCAGAGAGCGGTCCAATCACGTGAGGCATTTCCAGCTGTACCTGACACCCCCTCCGCTTTTCCAGGACCCTGCCAGGGGATGAGGGGGGGTGTTATACCCCTGCTTAATGATTTCGTCCGATCAGGTGATTTGTTTAGAGGGCCCGTAATTGGTTTTCCAGCAGAGCGGGGGGCAGAAATGAAACGGCCACGCTTGACTGGCGCCAGGCAGGCATGCAGGTCCCAGCTGTGTGCTTGAACCCGGTGAGTGAGCGAGCAAGGAGGGGGATATGTGTGTGTGTGTGTGTGTGTGTGTGTGTGTGTGTGAGTGTGTGTGTGTGTGTGTGTGTGTGCGCAGGTGTGTGTGTGTGTGTGTGCGTGTGTGCGCAGGTGTGTGTGTGTGTGTGTGTGTGTATATATGTGTGTGTGTGTGCGTGTGTGTGTGTGTGTGTGTGTGTGTGTGTGTGTGTGTATATATATATGTGTGTGTGTGTGTGTGTGAGAGAGAGAAAGAGAGAGAGAGAGAGAGCGTGTGTAATAGGCTGCCGATGCACAGGTTTGGGGGGAATGGATGGTGGCACCAGGGAGTAGCGGATGATCAATAGCCCTGCAGATTAGAAGTGAGCAGTGCTCCGTGGTGCCCTCAGTTCCATCAACCTGCTCCTATCACCCCCGCCGTCCCAACACACACACACACACACACACACACACAGCCCCAAAAATGGGGGGTTGTCAGCGAGCCATTTCCGCTGATAGTGTGGACATTCATCATCATTAAACCAGAGAGAAGTGGAGAGGAGAGGGGAGGAGAATTAGGTACAAGACAAGAAGAGAGGAACAGGAAAGAAGAGAAGAGATGAGAGGAGATGAGAGGAAAGGAGAGAAGAGAAGAGAACAGAAGAGAAGAGAAGAGAAGAGAAGAGAAGAGCTCTGACCTATCATGCTAACACAACTGTTGGAAATGTGAATCACCCTTTGAATAGGCCCTAAAGTATCCCGGATAAGTCAATTTCACTCTCTATATAAACTGAATAATGTAGGGAAACATAGAGCTGGGCAAACCTGCCTGGGAAGACAGAACAAGGTTAAGCGTGATGAATAATATACTCATCCAAGGTAAATAATATATAGATAACATATTAGAGTAATTCTTCACTCCATGAGGAGTTTATCTCCTGTGAGACTGTGCTCGGCGAATCTGGTGAGCTCTTAGTAAAAATGTAGAGAGTGGAACTGTTTGACAGAGGGAGAGAGAGAGAGATGGGAGAGATGGGAGAGAGGAAGAGAAAGGGAGAGGGAGAGAAGGAGGGAAAAGGGCTGAGTGAGAGAGAGAAAGAGGGAGAGGAAGATAATGCATTTCCCAGAGAGCACAAATCTGCCCTGAAAACCTGGCTGTTTAGCAAGCTGTCAGACTGTGCGTGTTCCTTATGGGAAAAAATGTGTGGTAATGCTTCAGGGCCTTTCACAGAGCAGTAAAAACACTGAAACACACTCTCTCACATATACAC
>NC_045159.1:11015074-11032574 GCF_900700415.2 Clupea harengus | reverse complement strand
ACCACCCCACCCTCCCCTCCCCCTCCCCTCCCGAGTGCTTTATCTGATGAGCCCGGCCGTTTGTTTCTCTCCGATACGGAGGGACCTCGGGAAAAAAGAGAAAGAGCACGGCAGCCAATAACCTCTGGGGCTGGCCGCCACTGACTTTCCCTTCACCTCAATAAAGAGCGGCGTGATTGAATCAACGGGCCGGGGTCAAGAGGACGCCTGTTCATTTCCCCGCGTCCCATCAAGGCCCCCGGCCCCTCACTGGCCGACCAGCGCGGGGGAAAAAACGCTGAGTGTCCTGTCCGACATTTATTAGATGGGAAGTAGGTTACATGTCATTCATTTTTTCTCCTCGTTCGCTCTCTCTATTCCACTCTTTACCTTTATTCTATTTATGTCCCTTACTCTCCCACTTTTTTATTTTTCTCCCTCTCTCTCTCTTCCACTCTTTTCTCTCTCTCATCTTTTCCTCCCTCTCTCCTCTGAAGCACAGATCCTGTCGTCGTCCAGGCTGTTTCTGCTTACTGCAGCGGATCTGGTCCTGGCGGTCACGCTTCAGGTTCCGTGAGGCGCTACATCTGTCACTGTCTCCCGGTGTCACTTCTCCCCGCGCTCCTAAACAACAACTCTTTCTCTCTCTCTCTCTCTCTCTCTTCTCTCTCTCTCTATCCTCAAAAACAACCAGGCAGAGCCTGTTCTCTCTCTTTCTCTCCCTCCCTCACTCTCTTTGTCTCCCTCCATCCTTTCCCTTTCATTTTAGTTCACTATCTTAATGCATTCCCATCCAGCTCTCCTTCTCCATTGCTCAATCTCTCAATCACTGCCAGTTGTCTCAGGGTCTCCTGCCAGTCTGCAGTGCTGTGAATGCAGCAGGCATTGTGATCCACTACAATGTGGATAACTGCTCATTAGCAAATTATAGACGCTAATCTGTCTGTATTATAAAGGAGTAGCACGCACACACACACAGACACACACACACACACACAGGACACACATGCACACACAAACACGCACACAGGCATACAGGCATACACACACATGCACACAGCCTGCATGAATCTAAATGAACGTTAGATCATGTGTGCACACAAGCATACATAAACATACTTGCACACACACACAAACACACACACACACACACACACACACACACACACACATACAGAGACCCTCCAGCTGTTCCTGTTTCTGGTTGGTGTTTTAATTAAGAGAAAGGTTTGAGTCGAAGTGTCAAAAAACAACGTCCTGCTTCCTCCGATTCCCAATGGGGCGGACCTGAAGAATCAGCCACAAAAACTCTCTCTCTCAAACACACACACACACACACACAAAGTGAATTCACTGTAATGCCCTCAGGCCAGTGGTATAATGTCCCCCCTAGGAGATCAAACCGCTTCTTCAAGTCCTTAATTCCATCAGGCTGTCAGGCCTATGGCTGTTAAATGACCATTTATCAATATGTATAACTATGAAAATTACTATTTTATATTATTGTATCTCATCTATTTTATTCCTTCATTTATTTGACATATTCATTTTATGCTTCCTGTCATACTGCTGACCTGATGACTGCTGATCCGTGGCCACTGACATATAGCTACTTGCCTGTGAGTTTGAAGGTGTGTGGGTATAGACTGGGTAAACTGCAAATGAATTGGTCTTTTTGTGATGAAGTCATCTGAACTGAACTGAATTAAACACACAGACACACACACAGACACACACACACACACACACACACACACACACACACACAGACTCACACACACAGACTCCAGATCTCCTACAGACCAGTGTTTTCATCTGGAGACAAAATGGCAGGGGGGGGGGGGGGGTAATGATTACTTGGAGCTGCAGTTAGCGCTCTCTCTCTGCTTTGATGAGCTCTGAAGGACGTCCGTCATTTTCTCCCCAGCTTCAATTGGTGGAGGATAAAAGGCACGAGTCCATTATGGAGAGAGAGGGTGGGGACGGCCACAAAAGGGTAGAGGAAAATAGAGTCGAGGAAAGAAAAGAGAAAAAAAGTCTACACGCATACACTGAACAAACACACACACATACACACCACACACACATGCAACACACACACGCAAACATGCACACACTAGCATGTGCCCATAGACACACACACAAAAAACACACACAAATGCGCACCCACACATACACACAGACACAAGCTTCCGCCAGAACCACAACAAACGCACACACATGCACGAGAGCGTGCACACACACACACACACACACACACACACACACACACACACACACACACACACACACATACAAAGAACAAGCATGACTTTATGAGGAACCTAGGACCCCATAAACCAGCAGCTGTAGGGGAACATGAAAGGCAGCAAGGAGACACGTAGAGGAACACAAAGAGGGGCTTGCACCACGACCTCTCTCCTCCGGATGCGGACGGCCAACACCAGCCGGGGGTCAAAGTTCAAATGACAGTCAGCTCATTAACACACTCAACGCAACAGATTTTTCTGTGTTCCTCTCGCACAGATACATAAACCTGCTGACCTCAAAGCCTTCTATAAAGGACACACGGAAGTTAGTTAACTAAGAGCACTTTATAGAGAGACACACTGAGAAGCCCTTTTCTGTTGTTTGTGCTGCTTGTTAGTGAGTTCATTACAGCTTAATGATTTCCTCTGTTGGATCCCCTCTTATGACAAATAATCATCCCACACGCAAGTATAAAAGTGTATGCAGTGAATAACCAGTGAATCAGATCTGAACAAAGTACATACGCCTAAACATAACCTCATAAAATCCTATTACACCTGAATCAGTTAAGAAATGTCTAGATAGCTATCTCAAGCACACAGACATAGACACACACATTCACATACACACAAAACCATTTCTCTCACACACACACACATATACTCACACAGGCATCTATACACACAAACACGCACACTCACTAAATCTCTTTCATACACACACATTCACACTAACATGCACGGTCCACACTACAAAGTTCTCTGTTCTAGAATCTCTCCAGGCCCTACATGTCATGACCTCTGCACCCTTGACCTCTGGTAAGCGATGGCTCCGTCCAACCCCTGGGGTGATTGATCGCGCCATCAGAGAGCCAGCCGGAGTGTATCAGCTGACCTCGGGCTCGACCCTGACTTACTGTTCGATGTGTGTCAGCATTCATGCTCCCCCCAGCAGCCAGTCATCAAACCCATCTGGAAAACTCATAGCCACGCCACAGCCACGCCTACAATACAACACAATACTACATCACAGACTACTAGAGCTGCCACTATTACCCGGCCCCTCATTGATTGTTCAATTGAACATAACTACATTCGTAAATTGTAATTCAATTTCTTTAAATGGCATGTAGATAATAAATGTAGATTCATGATGCTGGAGCAAGACCAGTAAATAATATAGGAAAAGACACACAAAGACCTTTCAAACCTTTTTTTTCTCTCTTCCCAGTGCTCACACATTCCAGTAGTCTAGCTGCCACCCTCTTTAGACCAGTCAATACAATTCTTTTTAACTGATTCAGTTTTATGTGTTATCAATTGGTTTACATTCAATAGAATGGCTATAAACTCATTTTGACTTGATTGGAGTGGACAATTGCCTTTGCCACATGGTGGTATAAAGCCTCTCTAAGACTCAAAATGACACTCAGGTTTGTAGGATATTTAGCATATTACAGCCACACATAACATTACATCCCACTACTGTGTACTAAAGTGGACCCACTAGAGTCCTGGGTTAACAGACATAAGAATTACAAAGATCCCATTTCTTTTTCAAATACTCCATCAGAGACAGGTAGTAAGTGTGTAAAAATGACCACATGGTGACCTTTCAATGACTTTCCACCTTTGAACTCTACCCCTTGACCTTGGTCTTCTAGAGGTACCTTGCTCCACCTGCCTTTAGTATTCTTAGCTTGCAGGGGGAGCTGCTGCTAGTCATGGTGAGGCAGTAGGGAGAGTGTGTCTAATGGGGAAGTGATCTTCAGAATTGACCTTCCACCGCACACAATACACCTGTTAGGAAACTCTGCACCAGACAGAAGTGACCTGCTGACCTGCATCCAAACACACACACACACACACACACACACACACACACACACACACACACACACACACACACACACACACACACACACACACACACATACAGAGAGAGAGAGTAGTAGACAGAGAGAGAGAAAGACCAACACACAAATCTATACAAATATACACACTAACGCTGGTGCATACTCACTCGCAAACGCAAACACACAAACACACACAGCTGTTGCCCAGACACCCTGTTCCTGACAGGTGAGCAGCATGGCATATGCCTGACACCCAAAACAGCCTCAAACTGTCAAACTATGTCTGGACAAGCCTTGCTGGACACCAACCCCCTCTCCTTCCCCTCCTCCCCCAAACTCTACTTCATTCCACCCCCCTGTCCCAGAATCCTGGCAAAGCCCCTTCCACCCACACTGGAGCTCAAACTGGGCCAAGCTCTTATACTACACACAGTAAAAATAATGAAGGAAAGAGTGAGACAAGTGAGGAGAGCGAGAAAGAAGTGGGGGGAGGGTTTGAGAAAAAGAGGAAAGGAGAGAGAGAAAGAGAGAAAAGTGAGAGTTAAAGAGAGAGCAAGCGACTACAAGCGAGAGAATGAAGGAGACAGAGAGAAAAATAGAGAGTAAAAAAGGGACAGAGAAAAAAAAGAGACAGCGAGAGGGTGAAAAAAAGATAGTGGCAGCAATATAGCCCTGTTCTCCTGAGATCCCTCTCCTCTTTCCCTGCTGGCGTGGAGAGAGGACCACACAGAGAGAGAGAGAGAGAGAGAGAGAGAGAGAGCAGGACGAGGGCGCCCCTGTAATAAACGTAAAGAAAGGCAAATATTCTCACGAGTAAACACTGATTTCCACTGGAGCCTCCATAGAGGTGCTAGGCAGGGAGGGTTCCACTGGAAAAACACTGTCTCAAGGTAAGGATCTATCTATAACAGTGAGACCGCCCATGACATCCCATTAATGATTCATTAAGAACACTGCATGCCTGTTGCCACAGCCCATTAGCATGGCACGGTTCTTTGATAGGTGGAGAACCGATTCTAAGACATAAATGGGCACTAAGTGGAACAACTCTCTGTCTGGCAGCGCTTTCCCAGTTCTCGCTCAGAATCATATGGTTTGAGTTAGCACCCAAAACAGGCTTCTCTGGCTCCCTCAAACCCGCTGTCTCTGCAAAGACATGGAGTTCCACAGAAATGAGAGAGCCATGCAGCCCAGCATTTGAAAGCAGAGCAGGAAATACTGACTGTCTGTGAGAAATGTTGTTATTAAGGAGTGGAGAATGGTCAGTAGAACTATTTTGCAGTGCTATGACTATTTTCTTTCCAATGCAAAGGCCAATACCTCTCCCAAATCGAAGCCAATTGCTGAAAATGCATCCCAGGCATGTATGACCTCAGAGGCAAAAGCTTAGTTGCCATGGTCATCACGTTTTGAAGGCATTGTCTTGTGACACTGTTCATGGGAAATGCTTCCCCGAACACACACACACTTTTTTCAGCACCGGCTGAGGTATTGTCTTAAGCGAAGAGTGTGCTATTCTTACTTAGAAATGCATGGCATCTCCCCCTAATCCAGTTTTACAAACATTCTGTTCGGTTGGGCAGAAGGTCTTATTACTTTATTCATGAGTCTCAAACAGGGGAGCAATAAATACGGAAAGAGAAGTGGAGAGCCAGAATATTTTAAAGAGAGACAGAGAGAGTGAGAGAGAGTAAGAGAAAGAGGTGTGGGGGTGGGGGGGGGGGGGCAGGGCGTTGGTGACCAAGTGAACGGTTTGTGAGCTGACAAGTGGTTATGTGATTCCATAACAGGTCACCTGATCACCAGCCAGGCAAAGATCAAACAAGCACATCAATGCATAATTAGATTTGCTGATGTTTCTATTAAGTGCAGGTTGCGGTAAATTAGCCTATGATGGAAAACACATTCCTCACAGCCAATGGTAGGGATCGACACTGTGATATTGTGTGTAATAAGTGTGTGTGTGTGTGTGTGTGAGAGTGTATACAGAGGACAGAACGGAGAAGCCTACTTCACTGAACTGGTTTGCACTGGCGACACAAAGCCCTTATCTGGCTCCCACAGACAGAGGGGGCTGCTGGGATATGTTGTTTTTCCAAACACGCCTGAGACACTCGTGTGCAGTCCACATACACACACTGTTTCCTCAGCTGCACTGGGGACACTCTGACTTCTTCACTGAACAGTAATGAAGGGAAAGAATGTATGGTGATTGGCCAGATGTGTCACCCCTAAAACACACAAGGAAGTGGGAAGACCCACTATATCATCAAGGAATATGAGACCTGTAGTAAATATGTCCACTCCATCACAGAGCAGTTTGGACTATTTACTTTATGCTCTCGCTGAACGTACAGAGATGTATACATCTCTCTCTCTATCTCTCTCTTTTGGGTTTGTGTGTGTGTGTGTGTGTGTGTGTGTGTGTGTGTGTGTGTGTGTGTGTGTGTGTGTGTGTGTGTGTGTGTGTGTGTGTGTTTGTGTGTGTGTGTGCGAGTGTGCGTGTGTGTGTGTGTGTGTGTGTGTGTGTGTGTGTGTCTGTGTGTCTGTGTGTGTGTCTGTGTGTGTGTCTGTGTGTGTGTTTGTGTGTGACTCGCGTGACAGTGAACCCTAATACTTATCAGTGAGTTTGTGGGGATGAGCCGGAGCAGACGGTTAGGTAGCCATGGTCATTAGGGTCACCACACTGTTTGCAGCCAAAGATTATGGCACTAATGCACTGGCCTCACTGCTGGCTAACAGGGGGATTTATTTGTCAGTGTTATAAACAGCACTGGATACATAGAGACTGAAGGGGGGGGGGATGATGCCTCTCCATAATAAGTGCCCATTGTTATTCTAATTTTGCAAATGGACTTATGATGAGACAATGACTGAAAGTGGTGCCGTGGGAGAGAGAGGTCAAGAGTCTAAGAGAGAAAGACGGAGAGAGAGAGAGGAAGCAGTTGAGGGGGAAGAGAAAGGGAAAGAGCGAGAAAGAGGGAGAGAGAAACAAACTCAGAGAGGGGGATTAGAGTAAAGTCCAGCGGCCTCTGATGATGTTTGCAGAGGTTAGATGGGGGATAAAACTGGATATAAACCCATTAGAAATCCATTACTGAGTCCAACCAAAAATCAGGGCGGAAGCTCTCAGTTTTCCCCCCAGTAAGCAAAAGGCACCGGCTGTTTACACTGCGCCGTTGACACCGCATAGAGCCAGCTTAACACTTCACCCCAGATAACCCGCAGCTCAAGAAGTGTGAAAAAAACACACGCAGCAAGAACAAGAACCCTAATGAATTCTAGCGGCAAGCACAATGCCCAACTCAGCAGACTGTTAAAGAAGTCTATTAAGAGTTATGAAGATGAGCCGCTAACACAAAGAGAGAGGCCTCTTATAGCGTAGCACCCCAGTGCAATCAGACACAGTGCTGGTCGGGGCATATGACTAGGCAAGATGTGAAATTACTGGCCCGGATTCATAACTGCCTCAAAATGGATCTTAATCAATTTGTTTCCTTTTCTTGGCAAACACTACCTTTATATTAAAAAGGTACAGTAGAGCAAAATAAAGCAATGGGGAGAGCCTGT
Source organism: Clupea harengus (assembly GCF_900700415.2). Classification (NCBI taxonomy): domain Eukaryota; kingdom Metazoa; phylum Chordata; class Actinopteri; order Clupeiformes; family Clupeidae; genus Clupea; species Clupea harengus. Next base: position 11,024,920 of record NC_045159.1, on the reverse strand, counting down.
TCAGTATCTCATGTTCTCATTGGTCAGGCTTGGTAGCAGGAATGGCATCAAATTCAGAGAACTCAGCCTGGCTATTACAGAGCCGTACTGCAGCAAATTTCAATTTTGACCGTTCCGACAACGAAATTGCCAGACTAAAAAAAGTGCTTTCTAAGAATATTGAGAAATGGGTCACTGTTGCTACTCAGTGGCCTCGGATGCCCCTGATATAAAAAATAAAAGCCAGAGCCTTCTCTGGAAGCGAGACAGGGTTTGAGTCGCTCGTGCCCCAGCAGACACGCTTCACCAGCAGCCAGCTCATTTTGGCCCTGTGGTCAGAGTTCCATGTTATTATGGTCCTGTTTGGACCAGGGAACTCGGGATCATGTCATTATGGTTCTGTTCAGCCTCACGGTCGTGGGTATCATTACGGGCCTAGCGCAGAATCTTCTGTTTTCCCGGTCCGTCTGATGACGATATGAACCAGAGCCATGCTCAAACTGAGTAAAAACACTTGGTATCATGTTCCTTCTCTGTTTCATGCAATGAAACAAAATCCCAGCAGAACACTTTGGTATCTCTCCCCCCCCCCCTATGGATCGGCCTCCATACAGACTAGTGGTGACATCAGTGGAAAAAAGCCACCAGAGAAAGAGCTGAGCACTTACTGGCTACTTCCAGCGACGCGTTGTGACTCACAGCCTCGCCGAGGTAGTTCCGCGCCACGCACACGTAGCTCCCGTCGTCGGGCTTGCTGCGGCGGCCGTGGACGATGCGCAGGAAGAAGAGCGAGCCGCTGGGCAGCAGCATGCGGTGGGAGCGCGGGTTGTCCCGGTCCGTCTCCACCCGCTCGCCGTCCTTGTACCACTCCACCGTGGGAGCGGGGCGCCCCTCCGCCTTGCAGTTGAGGGTGGCCGGCTCCCCCTTGGACACGATCAGGTCAGAGGGGTGCTCCACGATCCGGGGAGGAGCGTCCTCCTGACGCAGCCGCGAGCCTGAGGAGAGAGCGGGGGAGGAAGAGGAGGAAGAAAAGAAGAGAAGAAGAGAACAGTTATTCATTATTTCACATTCTTCTTCTTCTTTGGCATTCAGAAAGTTGATCATGAGCCATAGGCCACGCAGTACCAGAAGAGAGAGGGGGAGAAGCGATGGGAAATAGTGATAAAAACACTGCATTACGTCGTCATTTTAAACACCATTGTATACAGCTCAGACACTGAATAGCAACATAATTGTAGAAACGTAGTTTCTTTCTCGGACCATTATGCCACAATCAGCCAGACAGCACAGTAGTGAGGAAGCACCTAATTGGCTGCAAATGTCCAAAAGTAGTCTTTTCCAGCGTGACACTGTCTTGTGGATGAGTTCCTCCTTGCCTCCCCCCCCCCCCCCCCCCCCACCAGCCGCCCCCATCCCCCTTCTTAAGGGAGCGTGCTGAGGGAGCATGTTCTCCTTATTACACCCATCCTCCATGCAGGCTAGATTAATCATGTCGTATTGCATGTAGGACGCCCGTGATGTCTAAGATTAATTAAGTTAGTTCTCCGAGAAGCTCGCCAGTGGATGCACGTGGTCGCTTATTTTCTTGCTGCTCATGTCTTTGTCTCTGGCTCTGCTGCTATTATCCTTGTTTTTATCACTCAGAGCCACTCACACTAACACACACACACACACACTCACACACTCACACACACACACACGTACACACAGACAAAACGTTCACTGTCATATTTATGTCACGTAGGGTGTGCTCCATCATAAGTGCTATGAGCAAGAAGCAAGACCGGAACCAATCATAGCATCCACATTAATTTGATTTATTGCAGGAATCCTTTGGTGGGTATGCATATTTAATCAATCACAATGTCACTTAATGCTATAATTACTGCCAGGTCTTAATTATTATTAAGTTAATGGACACAGACACCTTAACAAAACATTAAGGTCCCACCGGAGTCACTCAACATACATTATGGTAACTGAACAAATGTTCAGATTTTTTTTTCTGCCGTCTAAAACCTACACACCGGTCCAGAATCTATACGTGTCACTATTTTCTAGTATTTAGTCCAGTAAATAGTTAATACTGTCTATTTTCTTCAGATCTGAAGTATTCTCTCATCAAAGACCTTCTGGCTTCATCCACATTGTGTGTGTGTGTGTGTGTGTGTGTGTGTGTGTGTGTGTATATATATATATATATATATATATATATATATATATAATGCCATGGCACTCGAATATAAAACATCATAAGAAAAATGTCTAAACCACTCTTTAAAAAAAGCTTTATAATTTACAAAGCTGTTGCCGCTTGCAGAAGCAGTTGGAGAAATAATCGAATGGAATCTTTTTTAGTTCAGGTGAACCATGAAGGCACCTGACTCTGCCCCTTTAATCAGGTTCCATTTGTGAGAAGCCTCCACCGAACACTTTGATCCTGTGGTCGCCGCGGTAATGTGATGATGCCCTTTGGTCTCCACGGCACGCCCTTACAACCTTGATGGAATATCTCTGGCACGTTTGCTCGTTTCTTCATTTCTAAGGTGAGTGTTTTTTTTTTTTTCTTCTTAAAAAAAAAAGAAGAGAGAGATGAAACTACACCGTCATGCGTGGTATGTTTTATTAAAGGCCCCTTTGATGTAGCAGCGTGTTCTGCAATCAGGTCTAAATTATTTCCTTTTTTAAAAAACATCTATCAGGATGGTGAGCAGGAGCTATTTCTTCAAGGAATTACACATTTATATTCCGCAAAGTAAGTGGGCAAAGCTGCAGAGTGTAGCACATTTTCCTGGCTACTGGCGTCGGCTGTGAGCTCTTCGGGGAAGATTAATTATGACACTGGAGGGGTAGTAGGTAGAGGCACACATATGAGCTAGTGCGAGTGTGCACGCAGACACACACACACACACACACACGCACACACGCACACACACACACACACACACACACACACACACACACACACACACACACACACACACACACACACACACATACAAAACGAGCCTCTGGATCCCTGCTCAAGGCTTCATCCATCACCACAGAGGGCGTTGCTTACACCATTGCCCACTACCGCTGCTAGGTGGTATGAGTCTGTGTGTGCCTATGTGTGTATGTACATCATCTGTGTGTGTGTGTGTTTTTGTGTGTATGCATCTGTGTGTGTGTGTGTGTGTGTGTGTGTGTGTGTGTACACATTTGTGTGGCTGCACAGATGTTCTCTTAGGTTGGTGTGTTCATGAAGACATGTGTGTACCTACCAAGGTTAACACGCAAGATCATACCAGGTGTCTAATTCTATAGCATCATGCATGGTTAACCCATGGGGTAATTAAGCACTTAATCAGGTCCCAGTGTGACCAGATACAATGACTAACTCCAAAATAATCCCAGAATGGCTATGAACTGAGCTGCTATCGCACTGCCATTTTTTCGACCCGTTAGCCTGACCGTGACCATGACGACCTATCTCTTCACTGATTACAGTTTGTTGGGACCGGCTTGAACTTGGTCTACTGGGGCCATTTTTAGCTCCCAGTTAGTTTCCAGCTCACATCGCTGCCCAGCCAGTGGGAAACAAATCCTCCCAAATAAAAAAGAAAACAGCAACCCCTCTGGCTGCCAACCAGCTGTTTCACTGCACAGTTTTAGGGGCTGTACGTACATTTAAAGGCTGGACGGATCCACTTTATGCTGAGTGGGCTTAAGTGTGTAAGCGTTTGTGTGTGTGCGTCCAAATGTGTGTGTGTGTGTGTGTGTGTGGTGTGTGGTGGTGGTGGGGGGGGGGGGTCAATGTGCGTGTGTGTATGTATGCGTGTGAGTGGACATGTGGATGTGCATGTGAGAGAGGGTGAGCATGAGTCTAATGTGTATCTGTGTCACAGGGGGGAGGGGGGTATTTTGGTAATGTGAAGGAATTTGTGGGGAAAGACTAAAACCAGATGATGCACGAGAGAGAGGGATAGACACAGAGGAGGAGGGGAAGTGAGAGAGGGGGGGGAGCTAGGGAGAGAGGGAGGGACAGAAGATTACTGTCCGGTAATTGCTCCCATTCGTACGGGGGTATTCTACCTGTTTTATAGAGCTGCCAAGGGAAGGATGTGATTTCACTGGGCTTTCATGTGGCGATGGCAGGCAGGAGGGGAGGGGGGGGTGCACTCTGACGTGCAGGGCGTCTCGCTGGAGATGGGTTGTTTTAATATCAGAGACAGCGGTGGGGTACCATGGCATCAGCCAGCAAAGAAAACACACTCAGGGACCTACCTCAGAGCTGTACATACGTCACACTGAGTGCCTGTGTGTGTGTGTGTGTGTGTGTGTGTGTGTGTGTGTGTGTGTGTGTGTGTGTGAGTGTGTGTGTGTGTGTGTGTGTGGATATATTTGTGTGTTTGTGTGTGTGTGTGTGTGGATATATTTGTGTGTGTGTGGGTGTGTGTGGTGTGTGTGTGGTGTGTGTTGTGTTGTGTGTGCGTGTGTGTGTGCGTGTGTGTGCGTGCGTGTGTGTGTGTGTGTGTGTGTGTGTGTGTGTGTGTGTGTGTGTGTGTGTGAGTGTGTATGTGTGTGTGGATATATTTGTGTGTTTGTGTGTGGGACTTTTTCCTGAGCCCAGAGTCCCTGAATTTGTGGGTTAAAACAGTATCAGTATAAAATGATTGATTCAGTTTATTCCTCATCAGTTCTTCCTTTCCCAGTTAACAGACTATATATAGCAACCTCCTGCTGCTGGGAAAGATAGAGGAGGCAGCATTCAGATCAATTGACCATGGCTTACAGGCAGCCTCAATATATCTCTCTTTCTCTTTCTCTTTCTCTCTCTCTCTCTCTCTCACACACACACAAACACACACACGTACACACACACAAACTTAATCATTTAACAGGAGGTAGAGCGTGAGCCTTATCTAAGTGAGATCAATATGAATGCGAGCACCCACACACACAAACACACACATACACACTCTGCACAATTATCTCCCCTGTTTTCCAATAAGACTCTTTCCTGGCGAATGTATAATATCTACAGCTTGACTCACCACTGATATGAAATGAGTCAATAGATTGGACCAAAGCGATCAAACTCCACCGCAAATTAACAGGAAGAGGTAACAATCCAATGATTTCATTTTTCAGGTGGGGGAGTTGCTTTCCTGCTCTCACACACGCACGCACACTCATACGCACACAGCCTGCACACACACACACACACATACACACGCACACTCATACACACACAGCCTGCACACATACACACACACACACACACACCACAACACACACACCACACACACACACACACACACACACACAACACACACACACACTCATACCCACACAGCCTGCACACATACAAACACACACCACACAATCAAACAAATGAACACCAAATGCAAACACACACACACACGAATGCATGCACACAAGCGCACACAAGAACGCCGCTCCTGCCAAAGCTCCGTATCTGTTCCCCCCCAGGAGAAACTCACACGTGTTTCCAGTGCAACTGAATAGAAATGAGTGGAAATAATCCTCCGTTGTGTGTTTTAGGGGCTGGCCGAGGACAGGAGAGGATTGGGGTGGGGGGGGTTGCCCGGTGTGGTGCGGAACTGCTTGTTTTTTTCCTGCTGGTTAATTGTGTTGGGCCGGAGCCGGAGGGAGATGAGAGGGTATCACTGAGGAGCCCTATCACCTCGCTACAGGTGGGGCTACCACTGACCACGGAGAGAGAGAAAGAGAGAGAGAGAGAGGAGAGAGGAAACAGAAAAAAGGAGAAGAGACTGAGGGAGAGAGAGAAAAGGAGAGAGAGGGGAAAAAAGACAGTCTAGGAAAGAGAGGGAAAGACAGAGTGAGAGAAAAGAGAGAGAGAAAGAGGAAAGAACCAGAGAGATGGAGAGAGAGAGAAGCAGAGTGAGTGAGAGGAAGAGTGAAAGAGAGAGAAATTAAGCTAGAGAGAGAGAGAGAGAGAAAGGGAGAGAGAGAGAGAGAGAGAGAGAGATAGGCAGAGAAAGACTGTGAGAAGGCTTATCTGCAAAGCAGCAGAAGCCCAGAAGCTGACAGAGTGCTCACACACCACACCTACACATGCTTGTGTGTGGTGCACCAAACAGAACAACATGCGTGCAAATGGGTTTTACAAAAACAACAACCGTAAACTCCGGTTTATCAAAAATAAAAATAGATGACAATTTTAGGACATACACAGGCACACAAGCACGTATAAATAAAGAACAACACACACACTCACTCTCACACACACACTCACTCACTCACTCACTCACTCACTCACTCACTCACTCGCAAACACACCAAAATATACAAATGGACTCCTGTCACAAAGAGATAGCAGTGGTGAGAAACAGCAACTCTACCAGCTCATGGCCAAATCTTCCAAACCAAGTAGCTCATTCCAGTTCACTCTGGGAGGGGTCTGTGGCAGAGCCTGCCCACGTCTTGCCCACGTATGGCCCACGTCTGTCCCACATCTGGCCCAGGTCTGGCCCCCAAGTCCCATCTCCTGCAGTCTCATCATCATTCCCTCACTGTGGAATGAGAGTGCCAGTCCAAACACACACCAGCCCGGCATAAACAACAGTATCTATTACACCTCCTGCCTTGCGAGTCTCAACACTGCATGTGTTTCTATGAGAGAGAAAGTGAGCGAGAGAGAGATGAATTGAAGAGAGACGGAGAATGAGAGAAGAAGAGAAGAGAGACACAGAGAAAAGAAATGTGCTGGTATGTCAGGTTTTATTGTTTGTGTGTGTGTGTGTGCAGGTTTATAAAAACATGTTTCTTTTTCTGGCACGGCTGGTGGTCTACGACTTTTACCATCTCTTCTTTCTCCTCTGAACACAAAAAAATAAAAAAGAAGGGAGTGTTGGCCCAACATTTTGTGCCAGTGCCACAAACACACCACTTTAGCAGATGAGATATCAACCACAAATCACAAACACTGCCATCAATGCTCCGTGAACGACCTTCCCACTGTGAAAAACGAGCTCTCTCAGCCAGGTAAACACACACACACACACACACACACACACACACACACACACACACACACACACACACACAAACCCACAGGTACGGGAAACGAAATGTGAGACACGATCCGTTGATGAAGAGAAAAAGGAGATTTAGTAACAATGCTGCTCTCTGACAAGCCTGTGAGTCAGAATTTGACTTGTTTGACTCACACTTACGGAAGCCTCAATGGGACATTTCTTTGCACACAAAATGCACTTAATTGTCTCGCCTTTTCTTTTTGAGGTTCTTGTTGCTTTTGTCTCATGTTTTTGATTGACACCTCTGGAATGTTGTGACCTACTGGTCACCTTTGGCGAGTCCATTATGACATCACCAAGCTAGAGGGTGTGCCTCTGTACCAAACAGTCTGAATGAAGACAAGGATGATCTTGGCCTGAAGTGACAGGGTGATTACCGGTGAGGGGTGTGTGTCCGGTCAGTCCGGAGTGCACAAAAAGCACAGATGTAATCGGATCTGTCCGTTCTCTCTCGATGCTCTTTCTCTCCCTCTTTCTCTGTTTTTCTGTCTCACTCCTTTAAGCTAAACGTCACTGACAGAGAATGTGTTGCTCCCAGTCCCATGATAAGAGAAGACCTCAAGGCTCAGAGTGGCAACTAGGGCTGACGAGGGTATACTCCCATACTCACCCCTAAACACACCATGCACACAGATACCGAGCCCATAAACCTTTCCTGAACCTCAACATGGTGTATGTGCCTTAAGTGATACTTTTCCACACAATCTCCTTCTCCCTGTCTTTCTCTGTAGCACACACGCACGCACGCATGCACACACGCATGCACACACACACACCGTTTTGAAAACAGGTGACAGAGTGGAGCCTGTGCAGCCCTTACGTCGCCGTGTGGACTGGCCAAAATGGAGTTTTTGGAAAACAATGACGACAAGACCCCAACTTTATCCAATCACCTTTCATTCATTGAAGCTTCAGGCTGAGCTCCGCCCTCCAAAGCCTCCACCACATCCTCAGGGGCAACGAATATTAAATCTATTTTTGATTGTCAGACACATCATGGTTGTCAGCCAATTTGTCCTATTTCTACAGGGAGGATGTAATCTATCGGCAACGTCAGCCCCAGAGCCTTCTCTTCACCGGGGAAATACTGTTTGCCCAAACCACATTTAGCTGATAAACGATTTATAGGATTTATCTCATCTCGGAGTGTCATTGCTTTGATATTAATCATCTTTAGTTGTAGGCTATAACTTGCAACATAACCAAGAAATGTGATTTTAAAACGACCGAGCCTAGCAACAGCGTTTTCACTCGTTTTTGCATTTCAGTGTAGACACAGATGAGCTCACAAAAAGCTGTGTGGATGCAAATCTTTTTGAAGACACAAAGGAATTGTTGTTTGTTTTCAAAACACTCTGTTATCATGTGGACTACATTTAAATATAATTTGCCCCTACAATAAAATCACCCTTCTTAATTCATTCAGACATCCATGCCTTAAAAAGCACAAAGTCGCGGAGAAGTGCTTGTTAGGCCCAATCCCATTTGTCCATAAATGCCTGTATTGCAAGTGGCTTGTGATCCAGGGGGCTTGATCCAGGATTACAATACTCCATTTTAATGGGCTGAAGGGGATTTGTGGCTGGCTGTTGTTGCTGCGGCTGTTCTACTAATAACATCACCTGTCTGGAGAAAGCGGCAGCCAAAGCCTCCGCAGTGGCACAGTCAGATCACGGAGACTTTCGAGTCACCACACACACACACACACACACACACACACACACACACACACACACACACACACACACACACACACACACACACACACACACACACACACACACACACACACACACACACACACACACACACACACACCTGCAAATCTAGGCCAGGCAGACCTAATGTCAGCAAGACCCACGATGGTGACTTGAATAAATACCATGTCTGCATTTTGAAAACATAACCTGAGGTGACGAGAGAAGAAAAAAGAGTGGAAAGAAGGAAAAGAAAAAATAGAAGAGACAGAGGAAAAGGTCTGGGCTAATTGGGTTTTAGGTCACGTAACAGGAATGTTATGGAGCACTGGCTGCTGTAATGGGGAGAGGGAGAGAGAGCAATGTGCTCTGTGTGTTGTCTACCCAGCCAACAGGAACCCTTAGTACCCTATACTTACACAACATCCCCAGCACTCCAAAGAGTGTTTACAGAGCCGCTCACTGACAGGAACCGAGGAAGAGAAACAGAACCCTTTCTAGGGGGGGAAAGAGTTCAACACCACTCCACTCTCCAAAAGCAAGTGACAGGGAGGGCAGTGAGGGAAAAGTGATAAAAAAAAAGTTGAAATAAATAAATATATGCAACCAAAGCAGAGTGAGTGTTCCAGTGCTTTGTGTGCAGAGGAGATTAGAGGACAGATACTAAGGGAAGGACTCCTGGAACAGATGAGAGCGGACGAGTGGACTTAATAAGCCTATTTAAGTATCTCTCTCTTTCCAGGAGATGTTTTTTTTTTTTTTTTTTACCTCTCTCTCGCTCTCTTCCTCGGCCAACATTTTTTTAATGAGTTCCTGCAAGTGTGGATTCAGCAAAAAAACATCAAAAGGGGGCCTCCGATCTGCAACCACGCAGCGTTTCCGGGGCGATAAGACACCCTTGCAATATTCATGTCCTCCTGCACTGCCCGGGACGACGCGAAAAAACCTCTTCAAGTCTCCAGCCACCCAAAAAACCCACAGCCGGCCTCATTAGGAGTCAAACACACGTTTAAGGCCAACGTCGACGTCTCAAACCATTTGAGTCACCTCGCAGAGTATCCCGCCCCTGCCCTTTGATAAGTCAAGCGTAGCCTTTGCTCTGCCAC